>NW_026294534.1:62677635-62951482 GCF_007827085.1 Peromyscus californicus insignis
CATACTCAACAGAAAGATGATGTATTCAAGCAGTACCTGAGCCACCATATCTGTTGTTTCCCTGGAGGTGAGGAATGCCTCTATCCATTCTGAAAAAGTGTCAACAAGAGTTAGGAGATAGTAGAGCTTTTTATGAGTGGGCATGTGGGTGAAGTCAACCTGCCAGTCCTTGCTCAGTTGGTGTTCTCAGAGCTGGTGCAAAGTCTGGCATATCTGGAGGCCCCCCTGAAGGTTGGCCTTGGTACATGTCTGGAAAGAGGAGCTGACCTAGAATATATGGGCTTGAAGATGGTTGGGATCAATGAGGGGCTCTAAGAAGTGGAACAAAGCTTTGGGCCTATATGTAAGGTGTGGCAGATGTCTGAAATGATGGAGAGTGCCTTATCCTGGGAAAGGATGAGACAGTTATTTCAGTAAAACCATTTGTTTTTTGCTTGTGTGGCCCCTTTATTCAGGAGTTCATCCCTTTCCACTCATTGGTAACAGGGCTGATGGATGTCAAAAACAAAACATGCCCTGTGGATCCAGTGGAGCTAGAGACAAGTTTCTGGGCTACTGAATCGGCCCTGGCATTGCCTAATGGCACTGGGTCCTTGGAGGACTGATGTCTCCAGCAGTGGATTATGGCTACCTCTGCAGGGAGCTGGAGGGCCTCCAAAAGCTTGGCTATATGGGGTCCATTGACAATTGGAATACCCTTAGTAGTGAGGAAGCCCCTTTCCTTCCAAAGGACAGAATAGGTATGGGCTATTAAAAAGGCATGTTTAGAGTCACTATAGATGTCAGCCCACTGACCACTAACTATTTGGAGTGCTCTAGCCAAGGCAATTAATTCAGCCTTTCATGAAGAGGTCCCCACCAGGTCACTTCAACCATTTTAGTGGAGGTGACCGTTGCATAAGCTGCCTGGTGGTTTCCTGATTTGTCTACAAGAGATCTTCCTTCAACAAAGAGGGTGAGTTGGGGGTCTGTGAGGGGTTAATCTAATCTAGGAGATCAGGCTAAGGTGAATGTAAGGCCACTATAACCTCTGAGAAAGAGTGGGAGGGGGTATCAGGGAAAGAAGGGACAGGGGAAGAGTTACAAGATTTAGGGCAGGACTGGAGGCCAAGACAATTTGGGGGTTTTCTAGAAACAGTAAATGAAAGACCTGGACCCACGAGGGCCCAAGGAACAAAAGAGAAGAATGATTCAGAAGGTCTGAGAGGTGCTGGGCAGAGTATACAGTGATTGGCTGAAACAGGGTGATTTTGAGGGCCTCTCAGGTGAGTTTGCTGCTTACAAAGCTTAAAACATGGCTGTCGTCCACACACAGTGGGCTCTAGCTGTTTGGATAGGAAAGCAACAGCCCAATTTGAAGGCCCAACCAGTTGGGCTAGAACCCTGGTAGCCACTCCCACACTTTCATCTGTAAAGAGGTGGTAGGGGTGAGTGGAGTCCAGGAGAACTAGACCATTAAGAGGGCAGTGAAAGAGAAGTGGAAGCAGATGGTGGCCAGAAGGCTGAGGGGCCTTGTGGGGGTCTCTCTGGCTGCCTGGTACAGGGGCTTGGCTATGATGACAAAGTTAGGGATCCAGTGACAGAAGAATCCCATCAGGCCCCCAAATGAGAGAATCTGGTATGCTATGGTTGGGGGCTATAAGTCCTGCAGGGCTCTGACTTGATCAGAGGTGAGGGTCTTAGACCCTGGGGTGAGTTGAATGCTCAAATACACAACAGCAGGAGAACATAGTTGAACCTTAGGTAGGGAAACATGGTATACCAGAGAGCAAAGGTAGTTTAGGAGCAAAGAGGTGGCCCATTGGGATAGAGACAGGGAAGGACTACAAAGTAGGAGGTTGTCAACATACTGGAGAAGTGGGTCAAAGGTGGAAAAATCTCGGGCCAAGGCTTGGCCAAAGAAATGGGGACTATTCCAAAAAAAAAAAAAAAAAAAAACCTGAGGGAGAACAGTCTATGTGAGCTGTCTGGTGGACCATGTATCAAGGTCCTCCCAGGTAAAGGCAAAGAGAAAATATGAGTTAGGGTGTAGAGGGACAGTAAAGAAAAGGTGTCTTTTAGGTCCAGGATGGTAATGTGGAAAGTTGTAAGAGGAATGTTAGCCACTAGGATGTAAGGGTTAGTGATCACTGGGTGGGTCAGGTAACTGTCTCATTAATGAGGCAGAGGTTCTGAACTAGGTGATAAGCACCAGAGGGCTTATGCATGGGGAGAATGATGATGTTGCAAGGTGAGTCCATAGGGATTAACAACAGTCCCTGAGATAGGAGGTGGGTAATAATGGATTTGAGGCCTCAGTAATGACTTTCAGAAATAGGCAACTGGGTTCTGGAAGGGAAGGAGGAGAGGTCCTTAAGGCAAACTAAGACTGGCTGGTAGTGAGTAGTAAGCACCAGGGTGGAGATATCCCATACTTGGGGGTTGATTGAGTCTAGGAGGGTAAGGACAGGTCAGTCTGAGGTAGGGACCTGTGAGGAAATTAAGATTGAGGAAATTAAGGGAAGAAGATGAGAGTCATAAGAGAGTGTGGGGGCCAAGGAGAGGGTAGCTTCAAAATGGCTGAGGCTATCACAGCCAAGTAAAGGTACTGAACAAATGGGTATGAGTAGAAAAGGGTGTGAGAATTGTCCTGCAAGAATGCAGAGAAATGGCAGGGTCTTAGGTAGAAAGGAGGGGCTCACATGCACCCCCATGACAAAAATTGGCAAGGAAACTGTGGGACTCAAGTGAGAGGTCAAGACAGAAAAAGTAGCGCCTGCATTCACCAGGAAGGTGATTGACTTACCCGATACCTGGAGCGTTACCCTAGGCTCGGCAAAGGTGATGGGAATCTCTGAGTCTGGGTGAGTTTATTCTTCCACTAAGGAGCTTGAAATCTCAGATGCCTATGATGGTGGGTGGACCTCCATGGCATGGCATAGAGGACAAGTCTGCTTGGGGACATTTTTGTCTTCCAGGGCTGACAGGGCATGGCCTTTTCAGTGGCTGAGGGTTAGGGCAACATTGGGGATCAGTGCCACATTTGAAGCAGGCCCCACATGGAGCCAACTTTGGCTGGGCCCAGGCAGGATGGTGCCTTGTGGATTTCCCCTGTTCCCTCTGCAGGAGTGCCAATGTCCTCATGGCAGCTGCCAAGGCATGAGCTTGGAGCATAGCCTTCTGTTGCAACCAAGTCTACCAGGAAGACTCAGCTGTCTCCTCTCAGGCATTAAAAACCTTAAAAGCCATTGTCACTAATTCTTGTACAGAAGTTTGGGGACTATCTGCAGCTTTTAAAAGTTTCTTTCTAATATCAGGTGACAATTGAGAAATGTAATGGGTAGCCAGGACCATGGCTCCTGCTATGGAGGCTGGATCAAGGTGGGTAGAGTAGGCAGGTGGGATCCCAACATGGTAGGGTAGAAGAGCAGACAGAAACAAACAGAGATAGGATCTGTTTTGGGTGGAGCAGGCAGGCCAGCATGGCCAGACCAAATGCCAGGAGAGCCTAGTGAGTCTTAAGAAACCAATGAAAATATTTTTTAAAAAGGCAAAGTAGGTACCTTTCTGAAGACCCTGCCAAAGTATGCCACTAAGAGAGCACACCATGCTGGTCGGTGGTGGTACGTACCTTTAATACCAGCACTTGGGAGGCAGAGCCATGTGGATCTCTGTGAGTTCGAAGCCAGCCTGGTCTGGGTCCTGAGATCCAGGACAGGCACCAAAACTACACAGAGAAACCATGTCTGGAAAAACAAAACAAAACAAAACAGAAAAAAAAGAATACACCACAAAGAAAAGAGTTAGTATAAGAGGTTTATTAAGGGATGGGGAGAGTGAAAAAAGCGAAAGGCCATCTCAGAGTGAAGACTTGAGAGAGGCAGGTAGACAAACAAACAAAAAATAGGAAAGAGACAAGAGGAAGAAGAGAGGTGTGTGGAGGGTGCCTGTGACTTAGGCAGCTCAGTTGGAGTGCAGGTCTCAGGGTCAGTCCCTGGTTGAAAAGGCACCTGGAGCCACCACAATCCTGGCCAATAAAACCTGGGGTGTTGAGCACTGGCTCCAGAGGGAAGATAGGGAGTGCAGAGCTCAAAAAATCCTGGATAAGGGAGCTTAAAGCATTTGTTTTGGGCATATGGTGTGAGACAGCCCCAATTTGAATAAATTTTGTAGCAGACACCCCAGGCAGGGGTGACTGAGGATTGGGTTTAGAGCCAGTGTTGCCCATTTCCAAGCCTGTGTCAGAGACAAAAGACTAAGGTGAGGCATCCCACACCAAACTTTTGTAGTCTCAGAGTTCAAACTTGTCAGGCAAACACTCTGCTACTGAGATATGTCTCCAGCCTTATAGGTGACAGAAAATACTTGAGGAATGATGGATTTGATTCTGGAGTCTTGGAGTTGGCAGTAGCCATGATCACTCTGTGATAAACAGAAGTACATCAGGAGAAAGCACTTTTAACCAGAAACAACAGACAAATGGAGTCCTTCTACACATGTAGTGAAAACATTCAAGTAGCAGGCTGGGCTTGGACCTAGACAAGGCTGTCTTCTGTGGAATCTTTGTACTAAACCTTGCCTATACATTTAGGGTTTGATATGCTGTAAAAGACTTTAACTAGAAGTTTTAACAATGCTTCCATCTCCCAAAAGGGCCTATATGACTAATCCAACAAAGCAAGTGGCTGTAATAAGCCAGCAAAGCTTGCCATTTTCTCCTTCTACCCAAAGCTGTGATGTACCCTAATATTGGCAGATGTAATGACATGAATGGCAAGAAACACACCAGGCCTTGCACTTCAGAACTTTTGGTAAACCATGTACTCAATGCAATGTTAACTTCCCTTCATTCTGTTAAGAATAATAAGCTAAATAGTGCTGAGAAGTGAAGATACCGGTAAGCCACGAGCCATGTGGCAAGGTATAAATTTATAGAAATGGATTAATTTAAGGTGTAAGGACAGTTAGCAAGAAGCCTGCCACGGCCATACAGTTTGTAATCAATATAAGTCTCTGTGTTTACTTGGTTGGGTCTGAGTGGCTGTGGGACTGGCAGGTGAGAGAGATTTGTCCTGACTGTGGGCCAGGCAGGAAAACTCAAGCTACAAATGGCGTCCAACATGGTGGCAAGAGTTTCCACCTAAAAAACTGAGAAAAAAAAAAGATTCTAAATGGAGCTAAAAACAGCTTCCTAATTGTCTCTCTCAAATGAGTGGCAGCTGCCGGTTTGAGCTACTGGTGGGTTCCTAGCGTGCGTGCATGCTCGACCTGCAGTATGTCGGGAATGAGGCCTCTGCAAGTGGCACATTAGGCTGTGTGGTGGACTTAGCCTTTGCTAGTACAAAACAAAAAAACAACAATAAAAAGGAGGTTTCTGGGCTACACGCTGCTTTGATAGAAGCATAGACCCACTATTTCTGAGAGTTGATGGCTTCCAGAGCTGGCGGAAAACGTATCACCACCATGTTGGGAAGCTGAAGTGGGCAGAGCCAGCAGCGCCAGCGCCCTTCCAGGCTTAGAAGGCTGCAGTTTAAAGCAATAGGCTCAAGCTAATATAAAAAAATAAGCCACATAAAGATGGCTACCACACAGAGAATCTGGATTATGTTCTCTTTGATATTCATAACTGAAGAAAAACATTTGATTGCAAAAGCTGTTGCGTTATGCCAAAATGTATATTTTAAAGGTACCTTGACTTCAAAATTTGGATGTAAGGATATGTTGCTTTGGAAAGGAGATTCTGCTTTTGTTCCCACAGAAAGCCAAAGGCTATGGATTTGTTCCAGATTAAGATACATCAGGTTTGACCAGCCAAGACCCCCTGAAAGGTCTCCGATGACACCATGGCCCAGATGATCCAACATCCAGAACTGTTTCAAGGCAACTGGCTCAGACGATACACCCTCATGGACTACTCCATAATCCTAAAATATTCTTTGTGTCCCCATAAGATACAGTGCCCCCCTCCAGCAGGAAGTAGTAAGAGAAGCTACGTCCAAATTCCCAAATATACCAAGCTGACTTTGGAGATGTGTAAAGGTTAAAACCTTCCTTTTTAAGAAAAGAAAAGGGGAAGTGCTGTGGGATGGTCTGTATGTCAAATGTGTTGCTGATTGGTCAATAAATAAGTCACTGATTGGCCCGTGGCCAGGCAGGAAGTATAGGCGGGACAAGGAGGAAAATAGAGCTGGAAGTGGAAGGCTGAGTGGGAGAGACACTGCCAGCCGCCATGATGAGAAACTGCATGTGAAGATACCGGTAAGCCACGAGCCATGTGGCAAGGTATAAATTTATAGAAATGGATTAATTTAAGGTGTAAGAACAGTTAGCAAGAAGCCTGCCACGGCCATACAGTTTGTAATCAATATAAGTCTCTGTGTTTACTTGGTTGGGTCTGAGTGGCTGTGGGACTGGCAGGTGAGAGAGATTTGTCCTGACTGTGGGCCAGGCAGGAAAACTCAAGCTACAGAGAGGAATGAAACATGCCCTTAAAAAAACAAAGTCAGATGATTGTTCATGAAAGAGTGGCTGCCTGAAATGTCATTTGTTTTAGTCACATTTTCTGTTGAAAAACAAGAGCTAGGAAAGTATTTCTTTTACTCTTTTTCATTCCATCTTCAAATGAAGAAACTATTATAATATCCAATGGTTCTACATGTCTTTAATCTCCATAATTGGGAGGTCTCAGAGGTAGGAGGATCAAAATTTCAAGGTCACCTTTGGCTACATAGCCAGTTGCCTGGAATATATAAGACCCTGACTCAAAAAAAAAAAAGAATATAAAGGAAAGGAAGCATGGGAAGAAGGAAGGGAGGAGAGAGGAAGGGAGGGAGGGGAAAGGCTAGAGTAATGTGTGGCTGGTATCTGTAGTCTAAGGTAGACTGGTACCAGTGCACCAAGTGAGTGGTAAGATTAGTAGTTTAGCTGGGTGGTTGTGGTGCATGCCTTTAATCCCAGCACTCGGGAGGCAGAGCCAGGCTGATCTCTGTGAGTTTGAGGCCAGCCTGGTCTACAGAGCAAGATCTATGACAGGCACCAAAACTATACAGAGAAGCCCTGTCTCAAAAAAAAAAGAAAGAAAGAAAGAAAGAAAAGATCAGTAGTTTAAAGGGATAAATAACTCCTGGTGCCTCTTAGACTTTGCTGCTCTATGTCACATCACTAGCTCTGAGAAGTCACAGCCTTAGTCTACTCAACTTGCTGTGCCTGGGAATCTCTGAGAAGTCACAACCTTGGTCCACCTAGCTTTCCATGTGTGAGGATCTCTGGGACAGATTTACTGATATGTTGGTTGAATAGAAAAAGAAGAGTTCAAATATTCACAAAGACATTTAAGGACTAAAAACATTTTCAGAACATACTAAGGTTGAGGTAATCCTTTCTGATACTCTTAGTGCCTGGAGCTGCCAAGTGTAACATTCTGCAACCTTTAGAAAACAGTTTACACTGTAGGCTTGAAACTTACATTTGTAAAAGAATTGTTTAAACCAATGGGTCACCTATGAATTTTAAGCAATGTTAAAAAGTGATATTATGAAAATATTTTAAAACAAAAAATTTTAAAGGTGCCACTAACAGAGGAGATAGATGATTAATAAAATTATAGATGCTTCAGTGAAATTCAACTTAATAGTAAGCATTAGTTAGAAAGCAAAAAGGACAGAAATTGAAGCAGTAATTAAATGCCCCAAATGGAAATACATATTTGTAATGATTTAATACAGTTACTGAAATATCATGTGTATAACATTGAAGAGGTGAAATCAGACTGGAGAATGAAAGGCTTCTCAGTGTCAACAATAGGAAATTATTTTTCAAGATTCTTTGAAATACGTCTTAAATATATATCATGAACCCCCTAGAATCCTCACTGTCAAACATGCTTCTAAGTTCAAGAAAGCATTCTTGAAGGCTGAGTGATGTCATTAGTGTAAAGCACTTATATAGTATGTGCGAACCCTGGCTTCTAATCCCAGTGCCACAGAACAAAATAAACATATATATTTTTGAGCCACCCTTGTCCTTTTTGTTCCCTAGAAACCTCATTAATTCAAACATACCCTTAAATTATGTTAACCTCTGAAATTTGGGAGACTCCAGGGAAGAATTGCAGTTTTCTTGTTTGATCCACTTAAGGACTTTGCTGTGGGGCAGACTGGCTCCCTGGCAAGGGCCTCTGCAGCGGCTAGAGCTCAGCCTTAGAAGGAAGGGTCCTATACCTACTTCCATGAGCTGGTCTGTGCTGCTTCTCAGGCACAGTGTGCACACTATACAGTCATCTCACCTGGCTGATCCTTCAGTAGAAACACTCTGAGACTGTAGCTAAATGTTTCTTGAAAAGACAAGCCCAAGGAGCTCAGAAACCTCTACTTACTATGTTCCATGACCATGCAGAGTTTGTGGAATGGAGCGACAAAGAATTGTATGTCCTGGAAAGAAGATCAACATGGAGAAAAGGAAAGCAACAGTCTCAGGAATGCAAAGGGTACTCCACAACCGGGTGTTCTCTTCCCCTTTGCCTTCAGAGGTCCCACCAAACACCACTAGAATGTTTTTCTTCCATCAACCCTTTGCACTTTTTGCAACAGTTGCAAAATTCAGAGTGGAGGGTTGGGGTTAGGGTGGTAGGGTTGGGATGGAATGAGGGAAGGTGTGTGTGTGAGCAGGAAGCAATCCTTGAGAAGCAATCTCTTACAGAGTGTTGCTTTTCTAATCTACTTAAACTCAAGGACTCACCTTCACTTAGACCATTAATAACGCAACAATTCAGTACTGATGGGGTGGGTCATTGTCTCTCAGTTCAGGAATAATGGATCCCCTATAACTGCACTGATTTGGCTGTCTGTCCTCTTCACAGGCCTACTGCTTGCTTCTTCACAGAGCATAGCTTGAGACTCCATTCTGTTTTCCACATCGAGGGAGTTTCTCAAGGCAGGCTGCACATTCCTGACAGTTGAAGAGAGAGAGAGAGAGAGAGAGAGAGAGAGAGAGAGAGAGAGAGAGAGAGAGAGAGAGAGAGAAACATGCTTGGCAGGGTCATCTCATTGGCTTTCCCTCCACAACAGACATCACGAAAGAGCATTCCAGATTCTGGATTTGACCTACTGCAGTCCTGAGGCAAATAAGAAATCTGTGAGATGTTCCTTATCTCAAATGTTGCCTCCCATGCTCTTCATAGCTCAGAGTTTCCTTACAACTTGTCAACCCAAGGTTCAAAGGCTTGTTGAATTATGACTGCTCCTTAACGTGAAAATGCTACAAAGTTGACTTTCAAGTGTTGGTGTTGTGCAGTCATGTTTGCAAACCCCTTGTCTTAGGGAGGGTTTTTGTTGTTGCAATAGAACACCATGACAAAAAAGCAAGTTATGGTGGAATGGGTTTATTTGGCTTACACTTCTGTATTGCTGTTCATCATCTAAGGAAGTCAGGACTAAACTCAAACTAAACTCAAGGCAAGAACCTGGAGGCAGGAACTGATGCAGAGGTCCTGGAGAGGGACTGTTTACTGACTTGCTTCCCATGGTTTACTCAGTCTGCTTTCTTATAGAACCCAGGAAGGCCAAGACCACTAGCCTAGGATGGCATCACCCACAATGGGCTGGGCCCTCCCCACCAATCACTAATTAAGAAAATGCCACTTTAAGGGCCTCTATCATCTTCATAAACTTATTTTTAAAGTGTTTTTTTTGTTTCATCTGTGTTGGGATGTTTAGGTCTTCCTGCTGTAGGACCACTAGGTTCTGGTGGTGCCACATTGTTTTTTTGTATTGTTGAATGTATTCTTTTTTTAATTAAGAATTTTTTATCTGTTTTTACATACCAACTGCAGATCCCCCTCTCTTCCCTCCTCCTGCCCTCAAGCCTTCCCCACCCCACCCCACTCCTCATTGCCTCCACCAACAAGGTAAGGCCTCCCATGGGGAGTCAGTAGAGCCTGGTACATTCAGTTGAGGAAGGTTCAAGCCCCTCTCCTTGCATTAAGGCTGTGCAAGGTGTCTCATCATAGGTAGTGGGCTCCAGATTGCCAGGGGGCTCCTTAAGCAGATTAAGCTACACAACAGTCTTGCTTATGCAGAGGGTCTAGTCCAGTACCATGGAGGCTCTACAGCTGTTTGTCTAAAGTTTATGTGTTCCCACTAGCTTGGTTTGGTTGTCTCTGTAGGTTTCCCTATATGATCTTGATGCCCCTTGCTCATATAATCCCTCTTCCTGCTCTTCGACTGGACTCCTGGAGCTCAGCCTGGTGCTTGGCTGTGGGTCTCTGCATCATCTGCTTCCATCAATTACTAGATGAAGGCTCTATGATGACATTATTCACTGATCTGATTACTGAGGTAAGCCAGTTCAGGCACCCTCTCTATTATTGCTAGTAGTCTAAGCTGGGGTCATCCTTGTGGATTCTTGGGAACTTCCCTAGCACCTGGTTTCTCCCTAACCCAACCCAATGATGTCTCTCTTTATCATGGTATCTCTTTCATTATTCTCCCACTTTGTCCTATTTCATTCCCTTATATTTTCATCCCCCACTCCCTACCCTTTATTGCATTCCTTCATCCCAGTTTATTCATGGAGATCTCATCTATTTCCCCTTCCCAGAGTAACCCATGCTTCCCTCTTAGGGTCCTCCTTGTTAACTAGCTTCTCTGGAACTGTGGGTTGTAGTCTTATTGTCCTTTGCTTTACATCTAGTATCCACTTATGAGTGAGTACATACCATGTTTGTCCTTTTGAGTATGGGTTACTTCACTCAGGATGATATTTTCTAGTTCCATCCATTTGCCTGCAAATTTCATGATATCATTGTTTTTTTACTGCTGAGTAGTACTCCATTTTGTATACGTACCACATTTTCTTTATCCATTCTTTGGTAGAGGGGCACCTAGGTTGTTTCCAGATTCTGGCTATTATGAATAATGCTGCTATGAACATAGTTGAGCAAGTGTCCTTGTGGTATGGTTGAGCATTCCTTGAGTATATGCCCAGGAGTGGTATAGCTGGGTCTTGAGGTAGATTGACTTCCAAGTTTTTGAGAAACTGCCATACTGATTTCCACAGTGGTTGTGCAAGCTTGCATTCTCACCAACAGTAGATGAGTGTTCCCTTTACTCCACATCCTTTCCAACATATACTGTTATCAGTGTTTTAATCTTAACCATATTGAATGTATTCTTATCCTGGTATTTACTTATCTGGGTTTGGGATAATTATACAAGTGTTGATTCTTGTGATATCTTTGTTGGATGGGACTTTTGTTCCTTTATTATCTGTTTCCTTTATTGTCTTTTGGCCTGAATGGCCAAGAGTTCTGGTGATTGGCTGGTTGTCAGGTTCAGTAGGGTTGTCTCAGCTGAGGTTTGTGGGAGTTTGGGTGCCTAGATCCAGTGTATCCTCCAGCTCTTCTGGCTGGTGTATGCTTTACTTGTGCCTGTGGGGTCTGTTCTTCCAACTAGTGTGTGTTGTGCCTATGCCTGTTCTTCCACCTGTTCTTCCAACTGGTATGGGTGGTACTTGTGTCTATAGGGTCTGCTAATGTTACAGGAAAGAACTGCCCAGAGGGAGGATGATGAGGTAGGTAGCATTGAGTGGCAGAGTGGATCCCGTGGGAACAGAGTCCAATGTGTGGCAGCAGTGGTGGTGTGGCCTGCCCACATGTCTCTCATCTGCCTGGCTGGCTGCTGGGGACCATACCAGAGCAGTAGAGTTCCACCAGAGTTGGGAGCAGGGCCCAGATGCCTTGCTGGGGCTGAGAAGGGAATGAGAGGAGCTTGCAGATGTGCCTTGGGGCTTAAGGTGTAGAGATTGGGGCAGTTTAGTTGGGAGACCAATCACTCACCTGTTCTCCCAACTGGAGTAGGTGGTGCTTGTCTAGGGGTGCTGATGTTGCAGGGGATGGTTGGCCAAGGGGAGGTTGGTAGTGATAGTGGGTTTGGGTGGCAGAGTGGATCGTGGAGGTTACAGAGAAAATGAAAATTTCCTTAAAGAAATTGAAGAAAAGATAAACAAAAAATTGGAAGAAATCAATAAATCCCTTAAAGAAAGCCAAGAAAAAACAATCAAGTATGTGAAGGAAACAGTTTAAGACTTGAAAATTAAAATACACACAATAAAGAAAACATAAACCAAAGGAATTCTGAAAATGGAAAATCTGATAAGCAAACAGAAACTACAGATGCAAGCATCACCAACAGAATACAAGAGATAGAAGATAGAATCTCAGGCATCAAAGATATACAAACAAAATGTTAAATCCAAAAAGTTCCTACATAAAACGTCCAGGAAATCTGGGACATCATAAAAAAAAAAAAACCTAAGAATAATAGGGATAGAAGAAAGAGAAGAATTCCAGCTCAAAGATGCAGAAAATACATTCAATAAAATCGTAGAAGAAAATTTTTCCAGCCTAAAGAAGGACATTTCTATGAAGGTACAAGAAGCCTAAGGAACACAAAAAAGTCTCCTTGTCAATTAATAATCAAAATACTAAACATACAGAATAAAGAAAGAATATTAAAACCTGCAAAGGAGAAAGGCCAAGTGACATACAAAGGCAAACCTGTCAGAATTACACCCAACTTCCCAGTGGAGACCCTAAAAGCCAGAAGGTCCTGGATAGACATTTTGCAGACATTAAGAGACCATAGTTGCCAGCTCAGACTACTATATACAGCAAAACTTTCAATCACCCTAGAAGGAGAAAACAAGATATTCCATGACAAAATGAGATTTAAACAATACCTATCCATAAATTCAGCACTACAGAAAGTACTATAAGGAAAACTCCAACCCAAGGTAGTTATCTGCACCCATGAAAACACAGGTAATAGATAATCTCATATTGGCAAAACCCAAAGAAGGGAAACACACACACACACACACTACCACCAACACCAACCTCCCCCCCCCAAAATAGGAATTAACAATCACTGGTAATTTAATATCTCTTAATAACAATGGACTCAATGCACCTATAAAAAAACACAAGCTAACAGAATTTATACAAAAACAAGATCCATCCTTCTACTACATACAAGAAACACATCTCAACTTCAAAGACAGACCATAGTTGCCAGCCTCTTAGAGTAAGGGGTTTGGAAAAGATTTTCCAATCAAATGGACCTAACAAGCAAGCTGGTGTAGCTCTCCTAATATCTAACAAAATAAACTTCAAGCTAAAATTAATCAAAAGAGATGGAGAAGGACATTCCTTATTCATCACAAGAAAAATCCATCAAGATGAAGTCTTAATTTTGACCATTTATGCCCCAAATACAAGGGCACCCACATTTGTAAAAAAACATTGCTAAAGTTTAAATCACATATCAAACCCCACACATTCATAGTGTGAGAATTCAACATCCTATTCTCACCAATGGACAGGTCTGCCAGACAGAAACTTAACAGGCAGACAAGGGAACTAACAGATGTTATGAATCAAAAGAACTTAACAGATATTTACAGAACACTTCACTCAAACACAAAAGAATATACCTTTTTCTTAGTACCTCATGGAACCTTCTCTAAAACTGGCCACATACTCAGTCATAAGGCAAATCTCAACAGATACAAAAAATTGGAATAATTCCCTGTATCTTATCAGACCACCATGGCTTAAAGTTAGATTTCAACAGCAACACAAACTACAGAAAGCCTACAAACTCATGGAAATGGAACAACACTCAACTGAATTACCACTGGGTCAAGGAAGAAATAAAGGAAGAAATGAAAGCCTTCCTATAATTCAATGAAAATGAATGTATAACATACCCAAACTTATGGGACACCATGAAGCAGTGCTAAGAGGAAAGTTCATAGCACTAAGTGCCTACAAAAAGAATTTTGAGAAATCTCACACTAGCGACTAAACAGCACACATGAAAGCTCTAGAGCAAAGAGAAGCAAACTCATCCAGGAGGAGTAGATGACAGGAAATAACCAACCTTGGGGCTGATATTAACAAAATAGAAACAAAGAACAATACAAAGAATCAATGAAACAAAGAGTTGGTTATTTGAGAAAATCAACAAAATAGACAAACCCTTATCCAAACTAACTGAGAGAGAGAGAGAAAATATCCAAATTAACAAAATCAGAAATGAAAAGGGGGACATAACAATAGACACACTGAGGAAATCCAGAAAATCGTTAGGTCATACTTCAAAAACCTGTACTCCACAAAATTCAAAAATGTAAAAGAAATGGACAATTTTCTGGATAGGTACCACATACCAAAATTAAATCAAGATCAGATAAACAATTTAAAAAGATCTATTACCCCTAAGAAAGTAGAAACAGTCATTAGAAGTCTTCCAACCTAAAAGAGCCCAGGACCAGATGGTTTCAGCACAGAATTCTAACAGAATTTCAAAGCAGAACTAATACCATTAAGCCTAAAATTGTTCCACACATTAGAAACAGAAGGAAAATTGCAAAATTCTTTTTATGAGGTTACAATTACCCTGATACCCAAACCACACAAAGATGCAACAAAGAAAGAGAATTACAGACCAATCTCCCTATGAACATTGATGCAAAAATAATTAAATACTGTCAAAATGAATCTAAGAACACATTAAAAAAATCATCCACCATGATCAAGTAGACTTCCTTCCAGAGATGCAGGGATGGCTCAACATACAAAAAATCTGTCAATGTAATTCACCATATAAAGAAACTGAAAGAAAAATCCACATGATTATGTCATCAGATGCTGAAAAAGCCTTTGACAAAATCTAACACCCCTTCATGATAAAGGTCTTGGAGAGAGCAGGGATACAAGGAACATATCTAAACCCAATAAAAGCAATATACAGCAAGCTGACAGCCAACATCAAATTAAATGGAGAGAAACTCAAATGGATTCCACTAAATTCAGGAACAAGACAAGACTGACCACTTGCTGCGGACTGGGTCTCAGTAGGGCCACCAGACCGAGGGAGAACGGGGTGAAGGTGCTCAGGATAATTGGGATTTGGCGATGACAGACAGACATAGACACCAGAGTATGCTGTGAAACTGCTGCAATTTTACTGAACATCAGGCTGAGATTTTGTACAATCTTAACAAGGAACTAAGTCCAGGGGCAAAAGGAAAACAATAGACGCAATCTTTTGTGGTCACACAATGTGGTTTTCAGAATAATTAATCCTTTCAGACAGAGACATGCTGTGGCCTGAACCCTAAGAGTCAGATTACGCACTCAATAACTGGTAATTCATTTCTAGTAATTTATTAAAGACAGTTACAAAGGCCTCTCCAAGAGCCTTAGCCCACCTCTTTAGCACAGGTGCTATACCCCTCAATATAGCTGACCTTGTCTGCCTATCATATGTACACCATACCTTTCTGCTTCTAACCAGCCTTTCCAAAAAAGGCAACTGATTCCACAACATTCTTTTCCCCCATGATTTACCCAACCGATTCCCTTCATAGTCATAAGCCCCTGTAAAAGGGGGTGGATCTAAGTAATTTCTATTTCTGGGATTTCAACGAGGGTGTGTCCACCATTTCCCATTAATACGGTATTGAATGTACTTTCCAACCATTCTTGTGGGAGTTGCCAGTTTCCTAAGTTCTCTTTCTTGTGAGTTTGCATGAGCTGAGTGAGGGTTACCTAACAATCTTTTTACTTTTACATTTTCTTCCTTAGAATCTGTGGGAACCTGAATCATTAGCTCTTTCTGTTCTAATCCATCCATGAGTGCCCCCACTGAAGTAGGGTTTTTTTGTGCTATCTGCCCAAGGGCTTGAATCACTGGGGGCGGTGCCAGTGTAACAGTTGAGGAGTTATCAGGTACGTCAAGCGAGCATCTATGGGAGTCCAGGCACAGGGAGGTTGTTATATGTCAGGAAAGAAGAAAGAAGCAGGAGTCTTGCCAACCATCCACGGAAGGCTGGTCTTTAGGGAACAATGTATCCAGGAACCATTGCTCGGGCTGATTGCCAGGGGACCACCGGTGGCCTAGCCTCGAGAGACACGTGACCCCCTTCCTCGTGAGACCACCAGATAGGCATTTGTCACACGGGAGACACCGTCACAGGTGTGGCAACCACTCTCTTCATATTTATTCAATATACTACTTGAAGTTCTAGCTAGAGCAATAAGAAAACAAAAGGAGATCAAGGAGATACAAATTGGAAAGTAAGAAGTCAAACTTGCACCATTTGCAGATGATATGATAGTATACATAGGTGACCCCCAAAATTCTACCAGGGAACTCCTACAGCTGATAAATGCCTTTAGTAATATGGCTGGATACAAGATTAACTAAAAAATTGAAACAAAAACAAAACAAAACAAAAAAACCAGTAGCCTTCCTATGTACAAATTATAAACAGGCTGAGAAAAAAAATCAGAGTAACAGCATCCTTTATAATAGCCAGAAATGATATAAAATATCTGGGGGTAACTCTAATCAAACAAGTGAAAGACCTTTATGACAAGAACTTTAGGTCTTTGAAGAAAGATATTGAAGAAGATTTCAGAAAATGGAAAGATCTCCCATGCTCATGGATAGGTTGGATTAACATAGTAAAAATGGCAATCTTGGCAAAAGCAATCTACAGATTCAATGCAATTCCCATCAAAATTTCAACATAATTCTTTACAGACTTTGAAAGAATGATACTCCTACATATGGAAAGATTGAAAAACTCAGAATAATCAAAACAATATTGTACAATAAAGGAATGTCTAGAGGTATCACTATTCCTGACTTCATGCTCTACCATAGAGCTATAGTAATAAAAACAACTTGGTATTGGCCTGAAAACAGACACGTGGATCAATGGAACTGAATCAAAGACCTGGACATAAATCCACACACTTATGAACATCTGATTTTTGATAAAGAAGCCAAAATTACACAATGGAAAAAAAGAAAGCATTTAAGCAAATGGTGCTGACATAATTGGATGTTGATATGTAAAATATGCAAACAGATCCATATCTACTACCCTGCACAAAACTCAAGTCCAAGTGGATCAAAGACTTCAACATTAATCCAGTTACACTCAACCTGATAGACAAGAAAGTGGGAAGTAGCCTTGAATGCAATGGCACAGAAGACTACTTACTAAATATAAGACCAGTAGCACAGGCACTGAAACCGGCAATTAATAAATGGGACTTCCTGAAACTAAAAAGCTTCTATAAGGCAAAGGATACTGTCAAAAGACAAAACAACAGCCTAAAGAATGAGAAAAGGGACAGGCAGTGGTGGTGCATGCCTTTAATCCCAGCACTTGGCAGATCTTGGTGTGTTCAAGGCCAGCCTGGTCTACAAAGTGAGATCCAGGACAGGCTCCAAAGCTACACAGAGAAACCTTGTCTCAAAAAAACCAAAAAAAAAAAAAAAAAAAGAATAGAAAATGGTCTTCACCAACACCACATCTGACAAAGACCTGATCTCCAAAATATTTAAAGAACTCAAGAAGCTAGACATTAAAATACCAAATAATCCAACTATAAATAGGGCAAAAATCTAAACAGAGAATTCTCAACAGACAAATCTCAAATGGCCAAAAATACACTTAAAGAATTGTTTAACATCCTTAGTCATCTGGGAAATGCAAATTAAAATTACTCTGAGATACCATCTTACACCTGTCAGAATGGCTACAGTCAGAAATCCTGATGACAGCTTATGTTGGAGAGAATGTGGAATAAGGGGAACATTCTTCCACTGCTGCTGGGAATGCAAACTTGTACAGCCACTTTGGAAATCAGTATGGCAGTTTCTCAGAAAATTGGCAATCAATCTACCTCAAGACTCAGCTCTATCAATCTTGGGCATATACCCAAAGAATGCTCAATCATACCACAAAGACACTTGCTCCACTATGTTCACAGCAACATTATTTGTAATAGCCAGAACCTGGAAACAAACTAGATGCCCCTCAAATATCGAATGGATAAGGAAAATGTGATAGATTTACACAATATTTTACTCAGCTGTAAAATAACAATGACCGTATGAAATTTTCAGGCAAATGGATGGACTTAGAAAAAAAAATCATCCTGATTGAGGTAACTCAGACCCAGAAAGACAAACATGGTATGTACTCACTTATAAGTAGATATTAGAAGTAAAGTATAGCATAACCAACCTACAACCTACAGTCCCAGAGAGTGTAGATAACTAAGAGGACCCAAAGAGGGATGCATTGATTTCCCTGGGAAGGAAAAATAGAAGAGATCTCCCTTTTATACTGGGGGCAGAGGTGGGGAGTATGAGGAGTGATGGGAAATTGAGGGAGTGGGTTGGGTGGTCTCGGTGTGGGAGGTTGGTTTTGGGAGAGACAGAGGGGAAAGTAATGAAAGAGACATCTTGATGGGGGGCATTTTGGGGTTAGGGAGAAACCTGGTACCAGAGAAACTCCCAGGAATCTACAAGAATGACCCCAGCTAAGACCCCTAGCAATAGTGGAAAAGGTCCTTGAACTGGCCATTTTCTGTAACCAGATTAGTCAATACCCTAACTGTCATCATAGAGCCTTAACTGGTAACTGATAGAAACTGATGCACAGATCCACAGCCAATCACTGGGCAGAACTCTGAGAGTCCTGATGAAGAAAGGGAGGATGGATTGTACAAGCCAGGAGGGTCAAGGTCATGATGGAGAAATCCACAGACAGCTGACCTGAGCTTGTGGGAGTTCATGGAATCTGGACCAACAGCTAGGGAGCCTGCATGGGACCAACCTAGGCCCTCTACATGTGTGTGAAAGTTGTGTAGCTTGGTCTGTTTGTAAGGCTCCTAACAGTGAGATCAGGACCTGTCCTTGGTGCTTTTGAGTACCTGTTCCCCATGTTGGATTACCTTGCCCAGCCTTGTTGCAGGGGGAGGAGCTCAGTCTTGCTTCAACTTGATGTGCCATGCTTTGTTCAAGCCCATGGGGGTGTGTGCCCCTTTCTGAATGTAGATGGAGGAGGAATGGATGGGGAAGTGGGTAGATAGGAGGTGGGGAGAGGGGGAATGGAAAGAGAGGATGAAGGGGAAACTAGCCAGTATATAAAATAAATGAAAATAGTATTAAATAAATATATAAATAAACAAATAAATAAATACAAAGACAATGCCTTATAGCTGGATCTTATGGAAGCAGTTTCTTAATTGAGGTTCTCTCCTTCCTGATAACTCTAGCTTTTGTCAAGTTGACATAAGACTAGTTAGCATACCCATTGAAAGTTGAAAATCTGAATCTGAGTCATTACTCAGGGGTTTTTCCCAGCTTCTGGCTTCTATTTAGGCAGTACACAGCTTGAGATCTATAAGGTGGCCATCTGTACATAGACCAACCCCTCAGCTGCTGCTGAAGATTCAGCCTCTTGCTCCATGTGCCCAACACTCAGGATGATAGTAGCTGATAAATAGCTGGAATCTTAAGTAATTTCCCAGAGGATTCTGCTACTAACTAAACTTTGGTAATAGTTGTATAATGAATGGTGAACTTTGAATCAATACAAAATTGTAAGCTGGCTTTTTCATACTATAATTGTCATCTCTAGTTTCAATTTTGGTAATTACACACAATTATATAACCACAGGATAGTGATGATGTAGTTGTTTTCTTAAATTCAAAATTTCTTCATAGTCATTTGTATTCTGTCTCTCCCTGAGCCTTGGCCTCAATCATGAATTCACATGATCACTATAATTTTTTAATTTACACAACCACAACCACATTGTATACAGCCTTCTCATTTGATTTCTTCATTTAACACAATTTTGAGGCCTAATCCACAGTGACACATTTGTAGTACCCAGTTTACATATTTTTGCAGCAATGACACTCAACAATTCACTTATCTACTTGACAATGAAAGAATAACCGTTTCCTGTTCAGGATTATGACAAAATATGATTCTAATGTTAGTCCATGAGAATATGTCATTCTAGTCTCAGTCAAATATTGAGAAGTGGGACTGTGCATTGTGTAAGTATATATTTAATTTTATGAGGTATCCCGTCTTGATTTTCAAATGACTGTACCATTTTACATTGTACTGTCAAAGTAAACCTATGCAGACAGTTACTCCATTCTTTATCTTCTTGTTTGTGGTTCAGAAATGTGCTTTTTCATACTTGGATACACTGTAAGGTAATTGCTTCACAAATATCTTTGCCAGTTGTGGGCTTTAAGGTGTATCTCTGTAGCCTTGTTCCACATAGCCAAACTTCTTATGCTAGTGAAGTTTAATATTTACTGTTCTCCTCTTTTGTGAATTCATTTTCTGAACTTTAACCAAAGCAACAGTGGTTGTTCTGTTACATTAATTCAAGGATTATGGGAGTTCCTTTAAACAGCCATTTAAAAGTGTTATATTGCTTTACTTGAATATTGCAATGTGCATTTTTATCAGCTGTTATGAATCTGGAATTTGAGGTAGTTTGTATTGCTTATTCTTAAGACTAATAATTTTTTATTCAACATTTGTAAATATTGCATGTAAGAGATTTACTACTTCAGATTGTATAAGGGGACATATAATGCTTATATGCACTAGTGAGAATAGTTTGCATTATATTTGTAACAAATATTTCTTGATTTGAGCTTTTGTAGATTTAATTGTGCCCATGTCTACAGGATCCTCTGTTTCTATCTGTTTCAGTAAAGCACCCAAGGCCCAGAATTCTTCAGAATTTTGAAGATTTTATTTCTATAATACAGGAGTGTACAGCACACCAACTCTGAATAAGATTTTGCTTTGTTGGTCTTGTTGACCCATTTGAAATAGATTATTTCTCCAAACCAGTGTCTTGTTCAATTCTTTAGGACTAAGTTTTCAATGCATTCAGAGTGTGTAAAGCTAAAGAAAATTATGTGTTTGTTAGTGATGTTATGTGCAGTTTTGGTTAACAGTATCACACATAACCACTAAGAGCCTTCTATAAAATAAAGGTTTATTAATATTATTATTATTTGTTTTTTTGAGACAGAGTTTCTCTGTGTAGCCTTGGCTATACTGGAACTCACCTTGTAGACTAGCCTAGCCTCAAACTCAGAGAGATCCACCTGCCTCTGCTTCTCAGGTGCTGGAATTAAAGGGATGTACCACCACCACCCAGCCCATAAAGGTCTTTTTTCTTATCTTTTATAGTTGATCATATATTGCACCTCATAGGTACCTCCTAAATTAACTTTATATTGTTCCTTGGCATAGTAATCTTTGACCAATATGACATTAGTAAACATGGGCCTCTCTTTCTTCTGAAAACTTTTCTACCATGTGAAGAAAGCTGGACTAACTTGCTGTAGATTGAGAACAAATCACTAGCCAGTTCAAATGGCAGACTTGTTAATGAACACTAAATGAGCTGCTATATAACCTCATGTCCAAGAGTTATACAACAAAGACCAGATAAAATTCTCAGCTGAGCACTCAATAAAGAACTATAAAAAAAGAACTATGTAAGCCATGAATAAAACATGACTGTCTGGACATCAAATTATTGGATATTTATTATTAAAATAAAGAATATGTTTAATACAACATTATCAAATATATTTAATTCATATAATATTCTGAATAGAATCCAAATAATATAAAATAGAAAAACAGAGAAGATATTTTGGAGGTAGAGTTTTCTCAATTGTGAATTGAGAAGGAAATTCATGCTTGATGTTTTGATTCTTTTTTTTTTTAATTTTTATTTTGCAATACAATTCAGTTCTACATATCAGCCACGGATTCCCTTGTTCTCCCCCCTCCCGCCCCCGTCACCTTCCCCCCAGCCCACCCCCCATTCCCACCTCCTCCAGGGCAAAGCCTTCCCCGCAGACTGAGATCAACCTGGTAGACTCAGTCCAGGTAGGTCCAGTCCCCTCCTCCCAGGCCGAGCCAAGCGATCCTGCATAGGCCCCAGGTTTCAAACAGCCAACTCATGCAATGAGCACAGGACCTGGTCCCACTGCCTGGATGCCTCCCAAACAGATCAAGCCAATCAACTCTCTCACCCATTCAGAGGGCCTGATCCAGTTGGTGACCCCTCAGCCATTGGTTCATAGTTCATGTGTTTCCATTCGTTTGGTTATTTGTCCCTGTGCTTTATCCAACCTTGGTCTCAACAATTCTCGCTCATATAAACCCTCCTCATTCTTGCTAATTGGACTCCCAGAGATCCACCCGGGGCCTAGCCATGGATCTCTGCATCCAGATCCCTCAGTAGTTGGATGGGGTTTCTAGCATGACAATTAGGTTGTTTTGGCCATCCCATCACCAGAGTAGGTCAGTTCGGGCTATATCTTGACCATTGCCAGCAGTCTGTTGTGGGGGTATCTTTGTGGATTTCTGTGGGCTATACCACTCTTGGGCATATACCCAAGGAATGCTCAACCACACCACAAGAGCACTTGTTCAGCTATGTTCATATCAGCATTGTTTGTAATAGCCAGAACATGGAAACAACCTAGATGCCCTTCAACTGAAGAATGGATAAACAAAATGTGGTACATATACACAATGGAATACTACTCAGCAGAGAAAAACAATGACATCATGAGGTTTGCAGACAAATGGATGGATCTAGAAAAAATCATCCTGAGTGAGATAACCCAGACTCAGAAAGACAAACATGGTATGTACTCACTCATAGCAGGATACTAGATGTGGAAAAAGGATGACTTGTCTGCTACTCACATCACCAGGGAGGTTACCTGGAAAACAGGACCCCAAGAAAGACACGGGGATCGCCCAGTGACAGAGAAATGGAATGAGATCTACATGAACAGCCTGGACATGAGTGGGGGTAGTGAAAGGCGAGGGTCAAGGAAAAGAGAGCTTGGGGGAGCGGGAGATCCCAGCTGGATCAAGAACAGAGAGGGAGAACAAGGAATAGGAGACCATGGTAAATGAAGACCACATGAGAATAGGAAGAAGCAAAGTGCTAGAGAGGCCCACAGATGTTTTGATTCTTTGTTGAAGAATTCACTTATTTCTGTACAGACAGGATTTAAACTAAGTTCTAACAAATCATGCTAGCATTTGAAAAAAAGTTGTCAGAAGAGTACTATAACACTAAATGAAGAAGGAAGTTGCTGCAAGCCACAGGAAAATGTAATGAAATTCAACTACTATCACAAAACCTACTACTTGGATAAGTCAAGGACTTCGCCAAAGGTCAAGCCATGGCTTAAGAAGTCTTGGTGATATTTTAGCTTTTGTATATATATATATATATATTAGCTGGTTCCTAAAATGATTTTCTTGCATGCTCCCAATAACTCCTAACAGTATACTTTTCTAAAATGCCTATCAAGCATCCAAGGCCATACGAAACAACACCTGTCTCCTAGGTCAGGTGGATAGCTTTATTTCTTGTGCAATTTAGGGTGAGCCCCTCCTTTCTTATACAACCTTACTAATAGACCCGTAACTTCTTACCTAACCACTTCTAGGAATGTAGACTGAGCACATAGATTCCCTATTTGATATACTAACTGGTCATTAGCACTCTGTTGACCTCCTCCTTTACCACTCCCATTTTGGATTGTAAAAGAAGGCCTGACAGTCACTACCTGAGGAAAATCCTTACCTGCCTGTATGACCCCGTAGAATTCAAGCCTGGTGACTTTGCTTGACCAGGGGATTGTTATTGCTTGATAACTGGATTCCTGGGAGACTTAGGAGGAACATTGAGAACTGAGAGATGGAGAATGGAGAGGGATAAGGAGGATTTTGACCAGAGAAAACATGTGGATGAGATGGAAGATGAGGAAGAGTCAGATGGGGAAGTACAAGCTGGGTAAAAATGAGATGAAAAGGATCTAGATGAGGCAGAACTAGGATGAGAGAATTAAGACAGAACTTAGAGGGGACAGCAGATTAATGTAGGGAGAAATCAAGCAAGAAAGGAGCTAGACATGAGAGCAGAATAGAAGTTGTGTAGAGAGAGAACTGACACAGAATAATAATAAAGTGTATGGACTAAGGAGTTTCATGTGCAGAGATTCATTTCTTTGCATGAAAGATTAATTATCAGCTGGTTGTAGATTCTTCCTGGACCCTGGGAGAGGACTATCTAGGGGCTGAATTCCCATAGTCCCTGATAGGAAGTAATATGTGGTTACAGAGATTCTAGTCTTTAATTAATGAAAAAATATTATGGACAGCAAGCTAAACAGGCTGATACAAATGGGGCCTCAGAGCAGAACACTCTGGCATTTAATGGTCTTGGGTCTAAAGGTTGTCCCATAGTCACTGTTGAATGAATGAAAAATATGTTATTTTAGAACAGATATCCTCTCAGAAACTAGACTTAACTCAGTTCTTACTGAAATAGATTCTAAAGACTTTCTAAAACAATTAGACAAATAACATCAATTAAAGAAATGCCAGAAATCTGAAGATTAAAGGACTTCAAATTCTGAATTTCATCTCCATTCTAGACAGTAAATTATGAACTGATAGTTAGCTGTAAATCCCTGGGCTTATGTGATGCTAACTATTGATTAAAAAAAAACTTGCCGGGCGGTGGTGGCGCACGCCTTTAATCCCAGCACTCGGGAGGCAGAGTCAGGCGGATCTCTGTGAGTTCGAGGCCAGCCTGGTCTCCAAAGCGAGTTCCAGGAAAGGCGCAAAGCTACACAGAGAAACCCTGTCTCGAAAAACCAAAAAAAAAAAAAAAAAAAAAAAAAAAACTTTACTAACTATACTCAATGTATTATTTCAGAAATTCATTGTGCAATATATCTTATTTAAACTATTTAGTAAGGCTAATTTTTTGATATTTTACGTGTATTTGAGATGAAGCAAGTAGGGTTGCAGAATATTTTGAAACTAACAACAGAGTAAAAAGTGGCACAGGGCTTTGTTCTTTAGAATATTTGATGTTTTAATCAAGTAATTTTTTTTCTCAAAGATCCTAGTTCTTTCATCCATTTCAAAGCACTCTGCCATCTTGTGTAGTCCCATGGATCATTAGGAAGTAAAAAGTTAAGGCATGAACTTGAGTATAGTGAGAACCTCACAGAGGATTCAGCTGGTCATATTGATCATGAACATGCATAGATTCCATTTACACTTTTGATTGAAAAAGTTCTCAAATCTAGTCATAAAATAGTATGTCCTGATCCTTCTATCATTTGATTAGCAACTATCTGGATTTATGGATGTCTTATCGATGACACTTCATTTGAGTCATTCTGTCACTTCCTTCTACTCTGTCTTAGTATTTATAGCTCTCAGTGTAGAAAGATTCTGTCAGTGTTGGTTAAATTGGTGCTGCTAGTGGCTGGACGCTGCCTGTGGTGGCCATGCCGTCGGTGGAGGAGAGTGCTGGAGGAGAGTCACAAGCCATAGTTACTTTTTTAGAGCTTTATTGAGAGAGAGGGGGGGTGGAAAGAGAGAGAGAGAGGGGGGAGGAGGGAGAGAGGGGGGCCAACGGGAGGAAGGAGTGGAAAGGAGAGGGCGCACAGAAGGCTCACCCGCTTTTTTTTTTGGTTTTTTGAGACAGGGTTTCTCTGTGTAGTTTTGCACCTTTCCTGGGACTCACTCTGTAGCCCAGGCTGACCTCGAACTCACAGAGATCCACCTGGCTCTGCCTCCCGAGTGCTGGGATTAAAGGCGTGCGCCACCACCGCCCGGCACCCACCCGCTTTTTTAATTAAGCTGGGACGCCATTGAAGGCTGATGACGTAATTAAGGACCGAATCCTTACATCCCAGACTTTCCCTTATTGTAAAAAAAAGCAGGTAGATGGGACTAAGGGCATTGTTCCTCTCAAAAACTGATTCCAGCTGACTCTTGGACATCAGTTGGCTCTGGGGGAATGGAGAAGGGGAGTTTTCCAAGGTAGACAGGCATTGTGGAATGCTGTCTGTCATCTGTTTGCTCTGGAGACATGTATCCCTCTTGTCTGTGGCTGGGAATTTTTTGTTTGACAAGATACTGGTGACACAGAAAAAATCTTAGATAAAAGAATCATTATTATTTTATGTTGACATTTATCTGAGGTAGAGCCAGCCTGTCCCTATGGATTTTGAAACATGTTAAGCTTTATCAGAGACAGATTATTTTAAAGCACCTGTTTTCTTTACTAGTTCAGCATCTAGGAGATAGGTGATCAATTGTTAAAAGCATCTCATAGTAATAGATGTTTACATTAAAGTCTTTTTGTAGCACCCAGACACTTTTGGGTCTGGGGGTATAAATACCTTTTAGCTGTTATAGTTTCTTACTTGATGATCTCTGGACTCTGGTTCTGTGGTGGTCCTGTATCATTGGCTGAGCAGTGAGTTAGAACAGGGAACTGGGAAGAGAAAAGCTTGTGGTGCATGAGAATTTATTTTTTTGGAATTAGGGACAAGGCAAAGATCAGGGCCCTGTCTGTATGCACATGAGAAACACAGGCAGTGGATCTGGAGTGGAGCAGTGAGCTCTTATTTTAGGTGGAAATCTTTTTTCATTAAGTAACTCTGAAAGTGCAATTAAATCTGTTGAGGTGGTAAGGCTGTCCTCTGTACCCGACAATAAAGGAGAGGTGGCATTCCAAAACTCACAGGACTGAGTCAATGGCTCTGGTGTCCAGAAGGAAAGAAACGGATTGCTTCCCTGCTGCGTTCTCGGTTCCCTGCCATGTCTATAGCCAAGCCTAGGTCTGTTGGAGGTCTTAGCTTGATGTACCCATGCATCTTGGTGCCTGGGAGCAGTCAGCTGACTCTTTGTCTTTCTAGGCAGCACTTTTAACAAGGCCTGGCAGGGCATTCGCTAGCCTGTGGCCTTTTCCCTCACTTAAAATAGGAACCCAACAGCTTTTGGGAGTCAGCGAGTGCCAGCACTTGGCAGTTTTGTTTTTGGGCTTTTATCTCTTCCCTGGCACACCTTAAGTGCCACAGATGACTCTTTTGCCTGTGGGGTCAGGAGCCTTGCTCTCCAGATGCTTAAGTTTTAGTCAGGGAGGTCTGGGGAACAAGAGACTGATTTTACTCCATGTCCTGAATTTTTTTCCTGATGATTGGTGGCTTAAGGACAGCTTTTGGAAGATCTGCCAGTAGGCAGAGTATAAACCGATCCCTTTGGAAGACTTGTCTGAGGCTATATGCTGATTTTTGGCTTAAGAGCCATCCTGACTACTGTAAACTTATTTGTATGGATTTTAGCCGCTTCCAGACTCATCTGTGCTTCTCAAGGCACAGATGGGTAGAGTTAAGGTGAGTTAGGGTGAGTCGTAGAAATCGCCCAAGCCTGCCCATTTGAGCTCACCCACTGCTGGCGGAAGTCAGACAGAAAAGGTTGCACGTGACAGACACAGAAGTGGGGAGGGAGAAGGGTTTAGAACTTTAGCAGAAAGCTTGGAGATAAAGTAACTCTTATTTGCCTGTTGGCTCGTAGAAGTTCCTGCAACTCTGTTATGCGGTCAGGTTTACGCTGTTATGAGGCCAGGTTTACACTGTTATGTGGCAAGGTTTATGCTGTTATGTGACCAGGTTTACTGGTGCCCACCCCTATCCTCTAATGTATCTGCCCCTTTGTCTCATGGCTGTAGCCAAGAGAAAAATAAAAAATTAAAGTAACAAACCGGGATCAGACTACAATCTTGGGCGTCCCCAAAGAGTGGAGAGAGATCCATGAATCAGCTCAAGTCATGAGTCCTCTTTGTCAAGGGATCGTGAGGGCTGCGACTGTACTGCAGTTGGTCCACCTGGTAGACCCGAGACAGCATTTACTTCTGCATCAGGAATGAAAATGTGCCTGCCATTGCCAGTATAGCCTGAGGACAACCCCCAGGTGTCCGTCACAAAGAATATAGCTCAGACTACAGCTTTGAGAACACCTGATTTACTGTCGTGAAGAATCATTGCGGTAGCGGTGTGGGGGTCCAGCAGAGGCAGTGAGGGATGTATGCACGCTCGTGGTCTTGCTGTCTTGCTGGATGGGGGAAGAGGTGGCAGTGGTCACAGCAGGTCCTCAGTGCTTGGTGGTGTATCTGAGTCACAGCACCAATGTTGGTTAAATCGGCACTGCTCGTGGCTGGCCACCACCTGCAGCAGTCATGCTGGGAGAGGAGAGTGCTGGAGGAGAGTCACAAGCCATAGTTACCTTTTTAGAGCTTTATTGGGGGAGGAGAGAGGGGGGAGAGGGAGAGAAGGGAGCCGATGGGAGGAAGGAACAGAAAGGAGGGGCACACAGAGGGCCCACCCACTTTTTTAGGCTGGGACACCATCGAAGGCTGATGACATAATTAAGGACCCAATCCTTACAGTCAGAGTCACAAACCTACACTGACTTCAATCTATCCTGTCATTGATTTATTCTGTTACCTTCAGCACAAAACTTACTGAGGTTTTTAATTTTCACAGGTATTTGAGAGGCATGGGGTTCCTTCCAGTCTGCAGCAACTTCGGTGAGGTCAGTTGGTAGCTAGAGCTTCAGGGGTCATCTTTACATCTCCCCAGGGAAACTGCCTCTTCTCCAGGCAGCCTCAGCCAAGTGATACCTCTCTTCCTTGGATGTGCTTGGATGATTATTCTTCTGGGTCTGGATACCCAAGGGTGCCAGGTATCAGAATTTTGAGGTCCAGTCTCTTAATTTCCTTCCCAGGGGCCCGGGAGAGATGCTATCAATGGCAGGAAAATGAATCTAGATTTACCAAGCTCTTTTTGTCCATTTACTTTATTCCTCTATGAAAAAATTCTATCTATACAGCTTCGGTTCCATCCTGACTCTCAGTTCCTCTCTGTACCTACTTTTTCTGTCCCCTCATAGCCCTAGTAATAACTAAGCCCCTATGCTTTTGATCTCATCTTCGTCTCTTGTTCCTTTGTCCTCCATCTTTTATTCCTCTTCTCCTCTCCTGATCAGATTCACCTACAATCTACAAGAAACTTTTCTTTGCTCCTCACTCCTCAGCCTGAGCCATTCTGCCTTACCATCTACAGATTCTCAGCCTGAGCCATTCTGCCTTACCATCTACAGATTCTCTGCTTTTTTCCTTTCTCTCTGGCCACAGGACTCTCTGCCTGCCTCTGGAATTCCACTCCAGTCCTTACTGTACCTTGTTATGCAAAAAGCCCTATTGTCCTCAGTCAGTCTCTCTGCAATGCCCCTAGGCCTGAAGGGAATGGTCTGAGCTTTATTTGCACAAGAAACAAAGCTATGCATCTACAGCCTTGCCCTTCTCCTAGGCTCTGTGGGGGAGTTAATTATCTAGTGGACCAGCAGGTCTGAGAAGCTGAACTGTTTTCCAAATGGCCTAGAAGTATATGGACCTGCAAGAATTTCATAGCAGAAGATAGCTGAAATATTAAAAACTGAATAACACCAAATATGTCATGATAAATGGCTTCCTCTAGAAAAATGCCTTGAAATTTCTAGGTATAGCTTTAATACATAGCTGAATCTCTATAATATATTCTTATGGCCTGCAAGAGATTATGGTAGTCATGGCTACTGTTAAATTTTATAAAACATTTAAGGCTTATTGTAGTACAATCTTGTTCCTAATATGATAAACTTATTCCCATACAACATAAACTTCCCTATATCGAGTACAGTGCTTGGAAGGATGCTGGCTATTCAACAAATACTTCCAATGATAATTTAGTAACTTATTTGAAATAAAACAGGCCAAAATATGGGACATGTTTTTGATGATTTTGTTATGATTAAAGAATTAATACTGACCACATAATTTTTTTTCATGTTGAATCACATGCAACTGAAAGCATGATAAATATTTCACATTAGAAGAATTGAGCACTCCTAATGCAATTGATGACCATGAAAGGGGGTCTCAGACTAGTGTGGAATTCAAGGAAGAAGCTGACATGACCATGTGAGGCAGAGGTGAGTTCACAGGGTCATGTCCATTGTGCCCCCTGCCATCATCCAGAAGGTAGTGTCTTTGCTGAAACCAGTGGAAAAGACAAGAATGTATTTTCCTCTCATGCTTGCCTTCTCAAAATTAGTAAAACCTAAATGAGGTATTTTTTTCTTTAAAAGTGATATTTTACCAGCTTTTCTTCCCTAATCATGGGTTGTGTAATGGTTCTTATAATTAGAGAAAGGATTTAAAAGTGCTATATTATCTAGAAATACTGTGGGCACAGAAGAAAAAAATTGATTCTTACCAGAATTGGAGCAGGCAGCTCACCCTCTTCACAAATATCCATGAGGGTCTTTCCAAAAAGATGACCAGTGTTTGGGGTTGGTGTGTCCAGATGGACATAGTCAAGGCCTTGTTGAAAAATCCAGTTTATCAAAGAACATCTTCTGTTTTCTTTGAATACGAGTAAGAATGGAGGCCATTACTTGCAGTAGTTTGATGATTTCCCAACATGGTTCTATAATGCTTGCTTAAATTAGCTGCACATATCAAATAATTTAAAAGTGAACAGAAGGGACATGCTATAGATGATGTGTGATATTCACCAAATATCTTATCTACCTGGTCATTTGTCTTTTCTGGTATTGACTCCTTAAATAAACTCAACTCACTGTTCAAGGTACTAGATAAGATCCTGACCCTGTAAACCAATACTAAGTCAGTTATTAAAAAGCTCTAGATAAGTGTGTTTCACTTGGAATAGGCTTAGAAGTCAGAAAATTAGTAAGGGATGATGGGGAGAAATTTCAAGGCAGGGGAAATTTCACACAATGATATAAAGGGGAAGGAGACATCATGGAAAAAGAGGTTAAATGATGTAAGAGTGAGAAGGGAGCATAGGGGAGTGAATACTAGGAGGATAACTAACATTAATTTTTTTGAAAAGCCATCTGGAAGCTAACTATTGTAGAAACTGCCTAAATATATACATGTACATATGTAAGTAAAATAGTGTAAGTGGAGCTACCCACTAACAGGTGATGATACTGACACTAGACTCCATAGTCTAACAAATACATGTATAGTGCTAGAAATGGAAACTCTTTGTGAGATGTTGGCTAGTGGATCCCCTAGACTCCCAACAGGCTATTGACATCAATCTTGGTTACCATCCAGAACTTGACACTAAGCTCCTATTATTGGAGATAACATATGCTTGACTCACATAAATAGAGAAATCAACCTGGTAATGGCCTGGAAGTTCCTTCTAACTGTGCTATGTATGCTAATGGAGAAGAAGAATAATCATCAGTCTTACCTCAGAGTAACCCTGTGAGCTACAATAATAAATAAATGTCCTGCCAAGATTTGCCTAGTGGTACAATAGTGGCAGAAATGCCATGGGGTTACCAACCATGTTCTGAATTATTAAGGTTCAATCCCCAAGAAGGAACACATCTGGCACCATAATCTGGGGCAATAACCTCTAGTTAGCTAAAGTTTTAGGCTTTAAGCAACAAACTATCACTATCATTTTACTAGTATATGTACATGGTATTAAACCAACTCCTAATGACATATGCAATAGATTAGTGCAATTCTCAGTCCTCATCAGAATTGTGTTTTTGGTAGTAGATAGTGATTTAACACACAGATCCACACCTGGTTAATGTGAGGAGAATGAAAGGCTGTGGAGTGCAGAGTCCCAAATGGTATGTCAATAAACCATAATTCTTCCTCCGGTGGCTCAGGGATACTTGCAGATACGAGAGAAGAAAGACTAAAAGAGACAAAAGAAGTGACTGAAAACAATGTTTTTTATACACAAAACAGCAGTTGCAAGTATGAACTGTCAAAAGTTGTGACAACATGCATAAGAAATGTGTGAACTCAAAATTCTAGAAATAATCCCAGCATGGGGAATGGATTTGGGCATAAAGTCACATCCACATTTGATGAGCTATGGACAATTTCTATCTACCCAATAGTGAAATTCAGTTTGCTTTAAGGATATGGTATCCAGTTGGTGGACCATGCTTCAGTGGATGGCCACACACCCAAGAATATATGGGTAATATAAAACTGGATGTTTAAAATTGTTTTAAGGAAAAATAAAGAGGACACAAAGTTGATGGGTTTGGAGAAAGGCATGAATGTGGGAGAAGTTGGGGGTTGGGATTAAATATGGGAACTATACCATATATGAAATTGCAAAAGAATTAAATACCTCTCTAATCTTATGTTTAATCAGTTTTATTGTGAATGAGACTAAGTGCCCATGAGTGACATTAAACACAGCACAACTCAAGGCATGGTCAAAGAAATGTCCATAAAATGCTAACCTTTACTTAGGTGATTTTTGACATTCTAAACAAAACTGCCTCCTCAGCTATACTCCATTTGGATGAGGAGTCACCAACAGGCACAAGGTCCTGAAGCCATACAGCCTCATTACCACAATTAATATACTGTCCTCTTAAAAAAGAGAGAAAGGAGAAAACACATCCATACATCCAAGAGGGTGTTTCTACAAGTCAATAGGTACATATGTTTGATAACTAAACATGGAGATAGACATTTCAGGTTTTCTATGTAACCTGGTATCTCTATTCTTAAACTGATTTTATTATTTCAAATGCCACCCAAATACATTCTCCTTCTAGCCTTTAATGGGAATACTGTAACAGGAAGGCTCTGTCCTAGCTAGGTTTGTGTCTACTTGACATAAGCAAGATTTATTTAGGAAGAGTAACCTTCTATTGAGAAAATGCCATCACCAGATTGGCCTGTGGGAAAGACTGTGGTCTCTTTTCTTGTGATTTTTATTTTATTTTATTTTTTATTTTTATTTTTACTTTTATTTTGGTTTTTTGAGACAAGGTTTCTCTGTGTAGACTGATATCCATCATCTCAGTTCACTGTGTGTGGTGCCATCCCTGGACTGGTGGTCTTGGGCTCTGTAAGAAGATACACTGAGCAAGTCATGAAGAGCAAGCCAGTAAGCAGCACTCTGCCATGGCTCCTGCTGCCAGGTTCTTTATCTGTTTGAGTGCTTCCCTGTGTTAAGCTGGAGGTCAGGACAAAAAGGTCCTCTCCCTCCTGCTTCAAGCCATAAACCAGTGCTAACAAAGAAATTCCTGCCAGAAGCCCAGGCTCATAAAAGCCCACAAAAAACAACATACAAAGCAGACACTTCGTTCCAGATTCCAAAGTGACCACTAGACCTAGGACACTCTTAAATTCAGACCCAGCCAGTACCCCAATACCTTAACAAGCATGACACTGGAACCCACTGCTCCCACAAAAGGCCCCTAACCCAGTCCACTTAATGGGAGGTTACCCAGCAAGGGATGAGAACGCAGAAGTTTTCCTTAACAGATTACAAGAGGCCATTAATACACCCGCCTTGACTTGGTCTCTTCAGCAGAGGCAGCAGTACTGACCCCTCATTTTATTCTCAATCGGCTTCAGACATTCAAAAAAAATATCAAAAAGGTTGAGGATGGTTCCCAAACTCTGATTCAGGAAATAGTGGGGCAATGGTGGCACCTGTTTTTAATCCCAGTACTCAGGAGGTAGAGGCAGGTGGATCTCTGTGAGTTCAAGGCCAGTCTGGTCTACAAAGGGAGTTATGGATAGCCAGGGCTGTTACAAAGAGAAAATCTGTCAGGAAAAGCAAACCAGCCAACCAAACAAACAAAAGAAATAAACCCAGAGATGCTGATATCACAAAGAACACACAAATTAGTAGGTATCCAGTTTCATTTCCCAAATGAATCTAAAGGAATGTAACTTTATATCATTTAAGAAGTAGACTCTTCTGATTCCTTTAGAGTCTTTCTTATTTAAAAAAGTGTTCAGGTGCTTTTGCATTTTGCATTTGTTGAGAGAAAAGATTTCTCTTATTAGGTCTTTTGTTTTCTTTGCATTCACATTTCTTTTTTATGTTTGGTGTTTCAAATACAGTTTGTATTAAGGGATTTTAAAATATCAAAACTGTAACTCAGTACAGTGGATTGCTTTCTGTTATGATGTTAGTATTATACAGTGAATTTATCTACAGTGTCAACTTGATTATTGACACAAATAACATGTTTACCAATAAACTGTGATGCTGATCAAGTGAAAAAAAAAAACAACCAATAGCTGGATCTCCACACAATAACAATCACAACCAAAACATGTTTATCAATTTCTTCTCTTTTGTAAACACTTTCCCAATTGATTTAATTAGATATGTAGATGTTTTCATTAGATAAAGAAATATCAGTGAGGTTACACTGGAATTATTGGTGGGAAATGGGAACAGAGGATTTAAGAACCTGTAAACTTAAAACCTGGAAGTAAGGTAAGAGACTCACTGCTCTGGTCTTTGGGTGGGTCCTTGGGCTTCAGCATGAATAGTCCTGGCATATTGGTGGAATTATTAAGGCAACTATGTAGTTTAAAGGGAGGTTTATTTTGTGGGATAACTTACAAGTAAAGGGATAGGTTACAGGGTCTGGGAAAGGTGTAGTGCAGTCCAGCAGTGTTCTCTGGAGAACTCTGCTCAGTCTACCTCTGTGGGGCATTTACCCAACCACCCCCACAGTTCCCCAGAGTTTTCTTGAGTGCGAGCAGCAGGAAATATTAGATAGAAGGATTTATTCCGGAGAATATCGCGGAGAGAAACAGATAGAAAATAAAGGATAGCCTCGAGAGGGCCTGGAACCTATTCCAATGGGCCCCGACTGTCTCTGCCCCAGGGTTTTTATAGAGACGCCAAGGGGTGGAGCAAAAGACCTCCTCCCCCAGCACAGCCAAGTGCAGACCATCCCAGACACCTGCACTCAGGCCCATGGTCTAATCATCCTCTATGCGGACCTGCTGGGTAAAGCCATGAGGAACCCAAGAACGGGCTCCCACAGGTCCCCCTTTCTTAATATATAAAAAAATAACTATTAATGGCTTACAGCAATCTCCATAGCTGTTACACCTCCCAGTATGGGAGTAGAGGATGATAAAGATGGCATTTCTCTTTTGAATTAGGTCCAAGGTGACTACAGCAGTCTTAGCTGTCACAAGCCCTTTCTAAGCCAAAAACTCTTAAGGTAACTACAAACTTAAAGAATCCCTTAGCTTCATCATTACCATTAACAGGTTAACATAAATATTGCTATACATAGTCACAATTCTCAGTCTTACAACACAAAGCAAACTCTTAACAGAACCATTTGAATTAGCATATATGGTGCTATATATAGTTAACAATTTTCTCCGTCTTACAACTTTAACTGTTAATCATTTGAATTTTCTTGCTAACAGAACATAGGAAAAACTTCAATGCATTCACATCAAACTTAAATATTCCTTAACTCCACAAAACCAGGGTGCATTAATATCAATAGGGTAAATATAATTTCTGCAAACATAATTCAACCTCATAACTCCTCCTTTTCTTTATAATTTTTTAAACAAAATCTCAAACCTAGTTAGAAAACCCAAACTTTTCCATTTAAACAGTTCCATTTGTAACACAAAACCAGTTCTGTAAGTAATTTCATTTTTACATAAACAGTTCCACAAAACAATTCATGAATCACCAATTAATAAAGCATATATGCATACACAAAACTGCATATCTTGATTCTAGGTAGAAATAATAAATTTCTTCATTTAAATAGTTCCATTTTTAACTCAATTCCAGCAAACAGTTCCTAGGTCATTACTATAAGTAAATTCAAAATTGTCCCATATCAATGAAATCTCTATTGTTCATTTCATTTCTTAAGTCTTAAAACTCAAACGATAAATTCTGGTACTAGCCTTCTAAATATGAGAAATCCATAACCAAAATCTTCTTGTAATTTTATCTCATTTTAAGTTCAAAAAGTTCAAACAAGAAATAAATTCTAGTATCAGGCTTTCACTTCCAAATATGAAGAGACGTTTTTCAACCAAAACTTTTTGCAGTTAACAATTTTTGTTCAAACAAGCGTCTCTGAACTTATTCTCAAGCCAGAGACCTTTTTAGGTACAGTAGTATTCTAAACCGCACCGTTTTTGATGTTAGCTCAGGTTTTTCTGTGTTGTGTCCATTTTCCACGGATCTCAGCTGTGGATGCCTTGTGCTGGTTCTGGCGTCCGCCATTCTTAGCTTCTTAGCGGCCTCTGGAACTTTTGAAAACCACTCAGACTGCCTGCTTTGCAGTCTACTGGGACACTAACCTTCTGTGTCTCGGGTTCTTTCACCATATATGTTAGGAATAGACTCACACTTAACATTTACACTTTTTTACAGACTCACACATAACATTTTTTGGAAAGCATTTAGACTCACATTCAACATTTACATGTTTTTACAAACTCACATATAACATATTATCATCTACTTATACTCCTTAAGGAAACTATAGAACTACTTTAGCAAATATATTTCTTATTACTTCTTATATATCTTATATTCACTCCATCTTATTCTTATTTAAACTTACATTTACAACTAGCATCTTTACTTCTTACAAGCTTATTACTACATGTCTTAAGACTACCTTAGATACTTCTTGCAAGCTTATATTCTTAAAGGAACTCTATAGATCTATTTTACAAACTTATACAGGGCTACCATTAGCATATATTTAACTTAGCAAACACCCAAAGATTTCTTAACACAGAGATCTAACAAGATAGAATTTTTACAAACTCACATATCTTATTGTCATCTTTTTCTATTTCTTATTCTTAATTATTATTACTATCTCTATTAGATTCTCTTAACTAGACAGGAAGTACATACATCATTTCTAAAGTTTAGAGTTTATAGTCAGCTTTGCTATAAAACACTGGGATTTAGTGAGTGTTGTTATAGAATTGTGAGAGTTGTTGCTAGGGGACTGTAACATTCTTGGGACAAAGCCACAACCCAAAGTTGCCAGTTCTCTCGGCCTTTCTGAATCGGCAGAGATGCACTGTCAGCGGTAAACCGTTTTTAACTAGAGGCTGTCCCTTCACCCAAATTCATAATAGCTCCCCCTAAGTGCTTCAATTCAGACAAACGTTTCTATTACAGCAGTACTTTTGGTTTGTTCTACTAAAAACTTCACGCTGAGTGAAATTACCGTATTTAGCTGCTGTAAAGCTCTTCGAAGAGTACTGCACAGCTATTAGGTGATATGAAGTATTTTTCTAAAGGAGCTAGTAAAGCCACAAGTGGCACAGCTCTGAACTGTATTTAGTATTTTCACTTCATTAGCTTTAACTCCTGATGTTATTAGCAGCTGTGATATTTAGCATTGATTTTTTATAAGGAACTTTCAGGTGAAGCAACTCTTTTGTAAGACAGCTAGATTTTCTGAAATTTGTTTCCCATCTATAAAGCAGTCATTTCTTTTTAAATGCCTGTTTCTTATCTCCTTATTAGATTTACAAAGGAATCACTCATTGCAGGCTGTTCATTCAAGGCAAAGAACTTCTTAAATTTCAACATGTTTCTTTATATCTAAGACAACGTTCAGTGTATAAACTGCTTTCTCTTGTTTTAAGGATTTTAAAGTGGCTTGTTTGCTCTTATAGGTAGCTTTTTGTCATCCAACTACCATAAAAACTTTGCACAGCTATTAGGGTAAATAAGGCATTTTACCAACGGAGCCCCAAACTGCGAAGCACCTAGTTCCGTAGCCTTTCAATTTTTCATTGGAATTGACACTTAAACTCTTAGACGATTTTCCTCCTTATTCTTTTAAAAGCCGTATTTTAAGTTTACCATGAACGTATTTTCGAGCTGACAAGTGTTTCAGGGCAATGTCGCCATCTTTAGCAGAAAAACTACCTTTCCCAGAATGCATTTCCCTTATATCAGTCCATAATAATATCAGTCCCTTATATCAGTCCTTTATTATCATTTCCCTTTTATCAGTCATTTCCCATAGTTCTTTTTGGGTCTGAGAGTCAACTGGTTCTTTTACCAGACTTGCTTACAAATTCTTGCCCGGGAGGTTTGAACAAAGTTTTTTGCTTTTGCAACGGGAGATTTGAACAAGCATTTTACATTTTCAGCTTTGGGACATTGGGAGGTTTCTGGTCTCTCCTCAGCTGGCTTTAACAGGTGTCTCTCCTTCATTTGACACTGGCCCCCAAATCAGAACTGCACCTGCCTCGTTAGCCAGCATTGAGGCTGGCATTTCTGATAGCAACTTTCCTAGGGGCTTGTGTTTGTCTTAGCCAGTCAGTGAAAAACATTCACAACAGAGCTTTTCCATAGCTCCTTCAGAGAGAGTTTCTCCCACTGATCTGTCTCATTTTGCTTGTTCCTCCCCCCCAGATGCAGAGCTTCAGGTATCTGTCTGCGGCTCTGTACCTCTGCTAGCTGCCTTTGGAGGTAGGGGCTTTTTTTCTCCCTCCGAATCCGCCTCAAATTCTAGCAGCTTTTCACAGGTCACATATTTTCTGGGGAGGAATATGTCCCTTCTGTTTCTTTGGAGTCTTTTTCCCAGACAGTTCCCAGTTTGGTCTCAGTTTATCCCCTCTACCCCAGAAAAAGTTTCTGACACTACAGTGGTGGCTTTCCCTGCTCCTGAAGGTAGGGCTTTTTTGTCCGTTTGTTTTCGGGGTCTGCGTGGTTTGCGTACAGACTGAGAATCTAACAAGGGAGGTTTTTGCCATTTCTAAACTCCCATTAGGACAGGTGTTTTGCCTCATGAGGCCTTCACCTGACCCAGTCCCCCAGTGGGTTGCATTTGCTTGTCTGGGTGCTCAAGGACAGAGCTTATGTCAGAGGCAATCACCCCTCAGGGCTACACTCCCTCATCTCACGGGAGTCAGTTGAAACAAAGCTTTTCTCAAAGAGCTGCTTTCTCTGACAGAAAAGAAAGCTTTACTCCTGGATAGTTCTGTTCTGCCTTGGCTGTTCTCTTTCCCCAGACAGTGTTCTGACTCAGCAGCACAACTGTTTCAGACACAGTTCAGCTTTACTGTTTTCCCAGAAAGGTCCTTACTCTGATAGGAAAGCTTTTTCTCAGATTTCTTTTTTGCAGCTCTGGACCTATCAACCGGGACTTGTAGGAAAGTGGACAACTGTGCTATTCCCACCGGCTTTAGTTTTGTTTGTTCATTAGCAGTTTTCCCCTGGGTCCTGCACCTTCCTGCCTCAGCTCTGTGCTCCAGGAAGTTTGCAACTGCAGGAACCCTAGTATCCCTGAAATGCACTCCAACTCAGATACGCTGGCCAGCCACCTCTGGGTTTTTGGTCAGAAGCGAGGATACAATGCTAACAGTTTGCATGCTTCAGGGGATCTTTGCATTAGGACAATTAGGAGCACCTTTTCATTCTGAAACGCTCAAACAAAACTCTTGATGCCTCAGCTCGGCTGTAACTGAAAAGCTTGGCTTTTTTGCTTTTCTCAGGTAAAGTTTCCTGCCCTTTTGGGCTCTCTGTAGCTCTTTACCCACACTCTCCCAAGCATTTCCCTCAGGGTACTCTGACCCACTGTCTTTTACTAGCTTGAAGAGACAGAGCTTAGTAGAGGTTTTTAGGAACTTGTCCCTGCCTCCTACATTGCAGGGAGGATTTTTAAAGCTTGAAAGAACTTAGAGAGGTTTTGCTTTCTTAAGAGGTTTGTTGTTTTCCCTTAGAGCTAATCACAGGTGGTCCCCATACCAATATCTTCAGGTGATTCTAATTTTTGCCTTTCTGAGAGAGTGAATTCTGAAAGACTTTAGTTTTTAAGTTTGAGAGCTTTTGAGAAAGATGAAGGCTTTTTAGAGAGTTTTTTTCCCCCAAATTTTCCAAGAAAAGCTTTATAGTTTGAGAGAAAGATTTTTTTCCCCAAGAGAGAAAGACCAACTTTTCCCGAAACTTCCCAACTTTGAACTTTTTGGCTTTTTACACCCCATTATTGCCTCAGGGAGAAGTTACTTTCTCCTGCCCCTTGGACTTAGCATTTCAGCTGTCCCCAGGTCAAAAGCTTCCATAGGAAACTTTTTCTTCCCCATAAGCTCAGAGAAGAGCTTTTTTACTACCCGTAAAGCCCAAAGAAAGATTTTTCCCCCAGTTTGCGTTCATAGCCCCCAAAGTTAGAAAATTGAAGAGTTTTTCTGTCTAGTTGCCTTACTTATTTTTTCCTACACAATCTTACACTTCTAAGTTTTTCCTATGCTATTTTACTACCCTATGCCTTATACTTATTTTTTCACAGATAGAAATTGAGAAAGGGATACAAGATAGAAAATTTTGACAGAAGAGAATTTCGCTGCAGCATCGGACATCCTTCCAGTCCGCTTTCCTTTTCTCTCGAGGATAAAACCCCTGCCTCTCAATAATATATATAAAAATATATATTTTCCATAACACCGGCATGCCTTTCCACTGGCAGGGCTGACTCAGCACTTTTGCCAAAAACTCTGTAATAAAACTATTATTTTCCTTTATCTTTAGTCCCTATTACTTTGTCTTTAGTCCCTGTCCATTTGTCTTAGTCCCCTCTTCTTTTAGTCCTTTTTTTCTTTTTTCTTTAGTCCCTGTTCGGGCGCCATTCTGTGGGGCGTTTACCCAACCACCCCCACAGTTCCCCAGAGTTTTCTTGAGTGCGAGCAGCAGGAAATATTAGATAGAAGGATTTATTCCAGAGAATATCGCGGAGAGAAACAGATAGAAAATAAAGGATAGCCTCGAGAGGGCCTGGAACCTATTCCAATGGGCCCCAACTGTCTCTGCCCCAGGGTTTTTATAGAGACGCCAAGGGGTGGAGCAAAAGACCTCCTCCCCCAGCACAGCCAAGTGCAGACCATCCCAGACACCTGCACTCAGGCCCGTGGTCTAATCATCCTCTATGCGGACCTGCTGGGTAAAGCCATGAGGAACCCGAGAACGGGCTCCCACATACCTCCAGCGTCCAGGATTCAGGAACCAAGAGAGCCAGCACATCTGAAGTCTTAAGTGCTCCTGTGTCAGCCCTGCCTCATAGGCATGACAGTTACCAGAAACCTCAATGGTGGTAGTACTTCCAGGACAAATCTGGAACAGCTACTCACTACATTGGCACATGTGGGGACTGCAGCTCCTGGACTGCCTTGTTGATATCAAGACAATCAGTATAGTCACTTGGCCCCACTGCCACAAAGGTAGAATTTTGAAGGTTACTCATTCTGATGGCATATGGATTATCATGTCCTATATAGAGAAAATACTAAATATAGATTAATGCTAACAGTGATGAATGATCAAACACCTTTTGGTGAGCATGAGCACACATTGAAGTGAGCTGCAGGTATCCTCTGGTTCCAGGAGTCCTCAAGGAAGAAACTTCAGTGAAGCAGATGTCCAAGCATGGACTTCAAAAGACTAGAGAATAAAATTCAATCATGTTGCCTTGGTATACATCTTGGTACACTGGAGATTTACTAGAGCCTTCTAGCTCTAATCATTTCAGTCATGTGTCCTCCATATGTCAAGAGTTATTATGAAAGAAGCATATATTAATTTCTTGTTGGTTACTACCTTTTCAATAATTTAACAATGCATGTTAGAATAGCTCTGATCAGTATTTTCTCCAACATGGTTTCTGACAGATTTATAGAGACAACTCATTTCCCTTTGTAAGTCCAGAAGCCAGCTTCTCTAGTGGAGTGGAGTGGTTTTCCTTATGCTTTCCTTCCACTGTTTTCCACCAGGTACCTATAAGGGGAAAGTCACAGGATATTAGAAACACAGAAGCCCCTGCCAAGCTGTATTTATAAGACAAAAGACAACATACTGTCTTGTCACCATTCATGTGTGTAATCCTTGATTTGTTGTTTCATGCTTTTAATTACTTCCTCTACAAAGAATTCTCAAATATCCTGTAGTGTCAAAATGTCTTTCCTTTTTTTTTTACAGGAAGTCTCCTTCCTCATTAATCACTGATAAAATATGAAAGTTCTTGCATTTCACTTCCTATAATTGCCCCAATGAGACTTAAAAAATGGCAGCACCAATTGAACTGCCACTGTGGATGGGGTAAATCTCATAAGACCTTACTCTTAGATGAAGAGCTAAAGACAGTCAATGACTGCTCAGAGGGAGAATCAGTCTTCCCCAGGGATGAACCAATAGGTTATCTTATTCCAGTTGCTTGTGTCTAAACACACATCCATATGAACAACACTAAATGGGCTCAATCTCTCTGCCCCCCAAAACAAATAATCAATCAATCAAACAAACAAACAAAAAACCTACCAAGATTAATTTTAAAAGGTCATGAAATTGAAGGGGAGAATTGGGGAAGAGATGGAGGGAAGTAAATGATGTAAATACATTGTTCATGTGTGAAATTCTCAAGTGGATATAAATTTAAAAAGATTTTATCAAATACTTAGATGAGGGGTAGGACTCATTAAGTATTTTAAGTATTGTTTAAATGTGTGAAAGAACATTTCATATGATGTAGCATGAATTCTAATTGGTCTTAATTGTATAATATTTGAGGGACCAGCCTTAATATTATACATCCCAGGGGCTCAGGAGAGAGAACTATGAATGGCAAGGACTATTTTCAGGAAATAGAATCTCAGCACACAGAGCTGTAAGTCCAATCATTTATTCTTCCAAATCTTTTCTCCTCCCATGCCCTGGGAGACCCGGTATATATACACTTACAAGCAGTAATCCCTTGGCAGTGAAAAGCCAGTCTTCCACGATCAAATGGAGGGGTGATAAGAATCACATAGAGAGGCAGTAATTGTTAATTATCATTTGCAACCCAAAAGGGAAGTGACTAATGGGGAAATGAATTAACTAAAGGCTAAATTCAGGTGGTATCTAAGAAGAGAGATCTTATGTGCTCAACTATAATCTTAAACATGATTGGTAGAAAATATTAAGAATCTATAAACTGCTAGGTCAATGGGAGAAAATAAAACTGCCTTCTTTTTTCCTGTGGCTCCTATCTGTCCAAGCTATCTGCCATTTTTTCTGCAGGGTGAGGGAAAGTGTGCTCAGTTGCTAGGCAACCTGTGTACAGCTAGATGCCTCTGGTGATAGTTAAAGGGAGATCTGGAACTTGAGGTAAGATTTGGGAAAGGAGGAAGTTAAACTTAATTGGCACATTCGCCAGGCCTTTGTAAATGGGTAGTCTGGATGCTTAAGTCTATTCTTAGAGAGTACAGAGGTATCTCTGATAAGGTACTTTCCTCTGTCTGGGGATGAACCTGACTGGATGCTTGGACTGGGGATGAACCTGACAGGGAGGCTTGGACTGGGGTTCTGGCTGTGCATAGCTGTCAGTGCAGAAGGTTCTCTAAATATTCCTATAAGTAGTTAGGTAAGGAGTTAGAGGTCTATAAAGTTAGTAAGGCTCTAAGAAAAGGAGGACCCAGAGCTAAATTGTGCAAAGCTATTACTTAAGGTCCACCTGATGTAGGCAGTGTCTCCTTGTGGAATTTACCTTAAATCAGGAAACTACCATGTGGTGATCTGGACTGTTATTTCTGTTAGGCTTTGGATGTGGCTAAGAGAGGTATCTGATTCCAGTGATAAAAGGAGAAGAAACAGATGAGCCTGAGGGAAGAAAATCTTTCCTGAGGTTGTTCTCCAAATACCTTGAATGCATATGCACAAATAGTGATTGGTCCAAACTGTCAGCAATTAGGAAAAAATTCAATTGGGAAAGCTATGAAAGCACACATGATTTTCATAACAGAACACAGTTGATATATAACAAACAAAATAACACCAAAAGCTCTTTGGATTTGGCTTCCTCTGAAGGAATTCCTTGATCACTTCAGGTATTGGCTTTGCCATAACCAGTTGAGTTCTTATAATATATTGCAGTGGCCTATAGCAGCATTGCTAAAGCAGTAAGAGAAGAGTGCTTCTTTCTCAAAAATAAAGTGTGTTTCATGTAAAGTAACTCAGTGTTGTATTCCCTTTAATAAACACAGTTTAACCACATGTTGCTTCTTGTCCTAGAAACAACAGTTCTTCTCTTGTAATCAAAGTCACTGTTGCACTCCCTTTTATACAAACAGTGGAAATACAACTCATATCTGTTTCTGGCAACTAGAGTGTGTTTGATGGAAGTGAAGTCACTGTTGCCAAGTGTCTGAGCACATTTGAAAGAGATATAACCTGTGGTTCTATGACACATAGTGCTTTTCTTCTGATTGGGCTTACTGTTCTAGTTGCATTGCTAATAAAGAGAAGAGTGCTTCTGTCTCTCAAACAAAGTGTGTTTCTCGTTAGGAAACTCAATGTAGAATTCCCCTTTATAAATACAGTTTAATCACATGATGCCTGTTGTCCTAGAAACAACAGTTCTTCTGTGGTAATCAAAGTCACTGTTGCACTCCCGTTCATATACACATTGGATATGCAACTAGCCTGTGTTCCCAGCAAGTACACTGCATTGGATGCAAGAGAAGCCACTGTTTTTTATTAAGTACCAGAGCAGAGTTGAAAGAGATATTGCCTGTATTTCCAGGAACCACATATTTTCCTCCTAGCAAGCTCATTTTTCTAGTTACATTGCTAATACAGTAAAGGGAAGAGAACTTCTTTCTCTAAAACAAATTGTATTTATTGTAAGGTAACCCAGTAACTTTGAATTAACTTTCATAATTGCATTTTAACCACATGTTGCCTTTGTCCTAGAAACAATAGTTCTTCTCTGTTAAGCATAGTCACTGGGGTAATCCCATTCACATACACAGTGGGAATAAAACTTGCATCTATTTCCAGAAATTACAGTGCATTGGATGCAAGAGAAGCCACTGTTCTTATCAAGTTCTTGTGCAGAGTTGAAAGAGATATCACTTGTGTTTCTAGGAAGCACAGTGCTTTTCTCCTGATCAAAGTCACTGCTCTGTTCTCATTGATAGTACAGTAAAGAGCAGAGTTCTTGTTTCTTGAAAACAAAGTGTGTTTCTTGTACAGGAACACAGTGTTGAATTCCCTTTGATAAATGCTGTTGAATTACATGTTGCCTCTTGTCCTAGAAACAACATTTCTTCTCAGGTAAGCAAAGTCACTCTTATAATACCATTCATATACACAAGGGAAATATCTCGCTTCTGTTCACAGTAAGTATAGTGGGCTGGATGTAAGAGTAGCCACTCTTCTTATCAAGTTTCTGAACAGCGTTCAAAGAGATATCAGCTGTGTTTCTTGGAAGCACAGTGCTTTTCTTCTGAGCAACCCCACTGTTCTAGTCACATTGCTGATACAGGAAAGAAAAGAGTGCCTCTTTCTCTATAACAAAGCAAAGAGTGCTTCTTTCTCTATAACAAAGCATGCTTTTTGTAAAGGAACTCAGTGTCAAATTCCCTTTCATAAATGCAGTTTAACCATATGTTGCCTCTTGTCATAGAAACAACAGTTCTCTGGTAAACAAAGTCTCTGTTGTGCTCCCATTAATAAACACAGTAGAAATACAAAACTCAAGTCTGTTCCCAGGAAGTACAGTGCATTGGATGTAAAAGAAATTACTGTACTGATCAAGTTCCTGAGCAGAGTTGAAAGAGATATTGCCTATGTTTCTCAGAAACACAGTGCTTTTCTTTTGAGGATGCTCACTGTTCTAGTCTTATTGCTGCTACAATAGAGTGCTTCTTTCTTGAAAACATAGTATGTTTCTTGTAATGGAACTCAGTGTTGAATTCCCTTTCATAAACACAGTTTAACCACACGTTGCCTCAAGTCCTAGTAACAACAGTTCTTCTCTTGTAAGCAAAGATACTCTTGAGCTCCCATTCATAAACACAGTGGAAATACAACCCACATCTCTTCCCAGAAAGTACAGTGTGTTAGATATAAGAGAAGCCATGGATCTTATCAAGTTCCTTAACAGAGTTGAAAGAGATATTGCCTATGTTTCTAGGAAGCACAGTGCTTTTGTTCTGAGCAGTCTCACTGTTCTAGTTGCAGTGGTAACACAGTAAAGAGAAGAGTGCTTCTTTCTTGAAAACAAAGTGTGTTACTTGTAAGGGAACTAGGCATTGAGTTTTTTTTCATAAATGCAGTTTAACCACATGTTGCCACTTGTCCTAGAAAAAACAGATTTTCTTTGGTAAGCAAAGTCATTGGTTTGTTTATATTCATATACATAGTGGAAATACAACTCACATCTGTGCCCAGAAATTACAGAGCATTGGATGTAAGAGAAGCCACTATTCTTATTCAGTTCCTGTCCAGAGTTGAAAGATATATCACCTGTGTTTCTCAGAATCACAGTGCTTTTGTTCAGAGCAATCTCACTGTTTTTGTCACAGTGGTAACACAGTAAAGAGAAGAGTGTTTCATTTTTCTCCAAAACAAAGCATGTTTCTTGGAAGGGGGCCTGGCATTAAATTCCCTTCCATAAATGCAGTTTAACCACATGTTGCCTCTTTTTCTAAAAACTAGAGTTCTTCTCAGTTAAACAAAATCACTGTTGTGCTCCCAATCACATACACAGTGGAAATACCACTCAAGTTTATTCCCAGGAAGTACAGTGCTTTGGAAGTAAGGGAAGCCACTGTTCTTATCAAATTCCTGAGCAGAGTTGAACGAGATATCACTTGTGTTTCTAGGATGCACAATGCTTTAGTTCTCAAAAAGCTCACTGTTGCACGCCTATTTATATACACAGTGGAAATAAAACTTGCTCTCTTCCCAGCAATTGCAGTTCATTGGATGTAAGAGAAGACACTGTTTTGACCAAGTTACTATGCAAACTTGTCATAGATATTGTATGAGTTTAGAGGAAGCACAGTGTTTTTGTTCTGAGTAAGCTCACTTTTCCAGTCGCATTGGTAACACAGTAAAGAGAAGAGTGCTTCTTCGTTGAAAACAAGTTGGTTTCTTGTAAGTGAACTGGGTGTTGAATTCCCTTTATAAATACAGTTTAATCAGGTTTTGCCTCTTGTCCTAGAAACAACAGCTTTTCTCGGGTGAGCTAAGTCAGTGTTGCACTCCCATATATATACAAACTGGAAATAAAACTTGCTTGTTTTCCCAACACATACAGTGCATTGGATACAAAGAAGCCACTGTTCTTATCAAGTTACTGTTCAGAAATGAAAGGGATATTGCTTGTGTTTAAAGGAAGCACAGTGCATTTGTTCTGAGCAAGCTCACTGTTCTAGTCACATTGTGAAACCATAAAAAGAAGAGTGCTTCTTTCTTGAAAAGAATGTGTGTTTCTTGTAAGGGAAATGGGCATTTAACCCTATGTTTCCTCTTTTTCTAGAAACAAAGATCTTCTCTGGTAAGCAGTGGGAAACTGTTTTGCTTCCATTCATATACACAGTTTAAATACATCTGGTGTGTTCCCAGCAAGTACGTTGTTGTGCTACCACCCTTATAAACAGTGGATATAAATCTAGCATTTGCTTGTAGCAAGTACAGATCATTGGATGTAAAAGAAGCCACTGTTCTTATCAAGTTCCTTAGTAGAACTCAAATACATAGCCCCTGTGTTTCTATGAAGCCCAGAGCTTTTGTTCTGAGAAAGCACATTGTTCTAGTCATTTTTAAACACAGTAAAAAGAAGAGTGCTTCTTTTTTGAAAACAAAGTGTGTTTTTTGGAAGGGAACTGGGCATTGAATTTCCTTTCATGAACACAGTTTAACCACATGTTGCCTCTTGGCCTAGAATCAACAGTTTTTCTCTGGTAAGTAAAGTCACTGTTGGGCTCCCATTCACATACACAGTTGAAATAATCCTCACGTCTGCTCCCACACAGGACAGAATAATGGATATAAGAGAAGCCACAGTTCTTTTCAGTTTCATGAGCAGAGTTGAAAGAGGTATCACCTGTGTTTCTAGGAAGCACAATATTTGTTCTGAGCAAGATCACTGCTCTTCTCACATTTGGAATACACTAAAGGGAAGAATGCTTCCTTTTCAAGGATGAAGTGTGTTTCTGGTAAGGGAATTAAACATTGAAATCCCTATAATAAATGCAATTTAATCACATGTTGCCTCTTGTCCTAGAAACAACACTTCTTTTCAGGTAAACAAAGTTAGTGTTGCACACCTATTCACATACAGTGGAAATACAACTTGCGTCTGTTCCCAGCAAGTACAGTGCATGGGATGTAAGAGAAGCTACTGCTCTTATCAGTTTCCTAGGCAGAGTTGAAGTAGATATTGCCTGTGGCTAGGAAACATATTACTTTTGTTCTGAGCAAGATCATTGTTCTGGAAGCATTGGAAACACAGTAAAGAGAAGAGTGCTTTTTGCTCAAAAAGAGAGAGTGTTTCTTGTAAAGGAACTTGGTGTTGAATTCTTCATAAACTGAGTTTAACCACATGCTGTCTCCTGTCCTACGAACAGCAGTTCTTTTCTGGTGAACAAAGTTACTGTTGGGCTCCCCTTGATATAAACAGTGGAAATACCACTCATGTATTTTGGATTCTCAATGACATACACAGTGGAAATAACACTCACCTATGTTGGGCTCCCATGGACATACACAGTGGAAATAGCACTCGCATCTGTTCCCAGGAAGTACAGTGCATTGGATGTAAGAGAAGGTACTGTTCTCATCAGTTTCCTAAGCAGAGTTGAAAGAGATATCGCCTGGGTCTAGAAAAACAGTTCTTTTGTTCTGAGAAAGCACCCTCTTCTGGCTACATTGGAAATACAGTAAGGAGAAGAGTAGTTCTCTCTTGAACACAGAGTGTGCTTCTTGAAAGGAAAATTCGTATTGAATTCCTCTTCCTAAACTGAGTTTAATCACATGCTATTTCTTGTCCTACGAAGAGCTATTTGTTTCTGGTAAGCCAAGTCACTGTTGGGCTCCCATTGTCATTCACAGTGGAAATAACACTGGAATCTGTTCCCAGCAAGGACAGTGCATTGGATGGAAGAGAAGCAACTGTTCTTATCAGTTTCCTAAGCAGAGTTGAAAGAGATATTGCCTGGGTATTGGAAAAGCACAGTACTTTCATTCTGAGCAAGCTCCCTCTTTTGGAAACATAGTAAAGAGAAGAGTGCTTTTTTCATAAACACAGAGAATATTTCTTATAAGTGAACTTGGTGTTGAATTCCCCTTACTAAAATGAGTCTAACCACATGATGTCTTCTGTCCTATGAAGAGCAGTTGGTTTCTGGTAAGCAAAGTCACTGTTGAGCTCCCATTGACATGCACAGTGGATATACCACTCGCGTCTGTTCCCAACAAGCACAGTGCATTGGATGTAAGAGAAGCTACTGTTTTCATCAGTTTCCTAAATAGAGTTGAAAGAGATATTTCCTGGATCTTGGAAAAGCACAGTTCTTTTTTTCTGAGCAAGCTCCTTCTTCTGGCTGCACTGGAAACACAGTAAAGAGAAGAGTGCTTCTTTCTTGAATACAGAGTGTGTTTCTTTTAAGGGAATTTGGTGTTGAATTCCCATTCCTAAACTGAGTTTAACGAAATGCTGTCTCATGTAAAATGAACAGCTGTTCTTTTCTGGTAAGTAAAGTTACTGCTGGGCTCCCCTTGACATACACAGTTGAAATACCACTGACATCTGTTCACACAATGCACATTTCATTGGATATAAGAGAAGCTATGGTTCTTATTAGTTTCCTAAGCAGAATTGAAAGAGGTTTCCCTGGGTCTCAGAAAAGCACAGTACTTTTATTCTGAGAAAGCTCCCTCTTTTGGATGCTTTGGAAACACAGTAAAAAGAAGAGTGCTTTTTTTCTCAAACACAGAGTGTGTTTCTAGTAAGGAAACTTGGAGTTTGATTCCACTTCCTAAACTGAGTTTAACCACATGCTGTCTCTTGTCTTATGAACAGCAGTTCTTTTCTGGTAAGCAGAGACACTGTTGGGCTCCCAATGACATACACTGTAAAAATACCACTCGTATCTGTTCCCAGCATGTACAGTGCATTGGATGTAAGAGAAGCTACTGTTCTTATCATTTTCCTATGCAGAGTTGAAATAGGAATTGCCTGGGTCTTGGAAAAGCACAATTCTTTTGCTGTGAGTAAGCTCCCTCTTCTGACTACATTGGAAACACAGTAAAGAGAAGAGTGCTTCTTTCTCAAACACAAAGTCTGTTTCTTGTAAGGGAACTCAGTGTTGAATTCTCCTTCATAAACTGAGTTGAACCACATGCTGTCTCTTGTCCTCTGAACAGCAGTTCTATTCTGGTAAGCAGAGTCACTGCTGGACTTCCATGGATATACACAGTGGAAATATTACTTGCATCTGTTTCCAGCAAGTACAGTGCATTGGATGTAAGAGAAGCTAAGGTTCTTATTAGTTTTCTAGCAGAGGTGAAAGAGGTATCATGTGGGTCTCTGAAAAGCATAGTTCTTTTCTTCTGACCAAGCACTCTCTTCTGGCAGCATTGGAAACACAGTAATGATAAGAGTGTTTCTTTCTCCATCACATAGTGTGTTTCTTGTAAGGGAACTCGGTGTTGAATTCTCCTTCCTAAATCTAGTTTAACCACATGTTGTCTCTTGACCTATGAAGAACAGTTCTTTTCTGGTAAGCAGAATCACAGTTGGGCTCCCATTGACATACACAGTGAAAATACCACTCACATCTGTTCCCAGAAAGTACAGTACATTGGATGTAAGAGAAGCTACCATTCTTCTCAGTTTCCTAAGCAGTTGAAAGAGGTGTTGCCTGGGTCTCGGACAAGCAAAGTTCTTTTGTTCTGAGTAAGCTCTGTCTTCTGACTGCTTTGGAAACACAGTAAAGAGAAGAGTGCTTCTTAATCAAACATAGTATGTTTCTGGTAAGGGAACTCAGTGTTGAATTCCCCTTGCCAATCTGAGTTTAAACACATGCTGTTTCTTGTCCTCTGATCATCAGTTCTTTTCTGGTAAGCAGAGTCACTGTTGGGTACTCATTGACATTCATAGTGGAAATAACACTCACATCTGTACCCAGTAAGTACAGAACACTGGATGAAAGAGAAGCTACTGTTCTTTTCAGTTTCCTAAGCAGAGTTGAAAGAGTTATTGCGTGGTTCTCAGACAAGCGCAGTTCTTTTGTTCTGAACAGGCTTCCTCTTCTGGCTGCATTGCAAACACAGTAAAGAGAAGAGTGCTTCTTTTTCTAACACAGAGTGTGTTTCTTTTAAGGAAACTTGGGGTTCGATTCACATTGCTAAACTGAGTTTAACCACTTGTTGCCTCTTTTTTATTTTATAATTTAATTTAATTTTACATATCAGCCACAGATTTCCCTGTCTTCCCCCTCCCCCCTCCTTCCTTTCAGCCCACCCTGCATCTCCATCTCCTCCAGGGCAGAGACTCCCCTGGAAATTCAGCTCAACCTGGTAGATTCAGTCCAGGGAGGTCCAGTTTCCTCCTCCCAGGCTGAGCGAAGTGTCCCTGCATAAGCACCAGGTTCCAAACAGCCAGCTCATGCACTAAGGACAGGTCCCAGTCCCACTGCCAGGGTACCTCCCACAGTTCAAGCTCATCAACTCTCTCACTTATCCAGAGGGCCTGATCCAGTTGGGGGCTCCTCAGCTATTAGTTCATAGTTCATGTGTTTCCATTCGTTTGGCTATTTGTCCCTGTGCTTTTTCCAATCTTGGTCTCAACAATTCTCGCTCATACAATCCCTCCTCTTTCTCGCCAATTGGATTCCTGGAGATTCACCAGGGGCCTGGCTGTGGATCTTTGCATTCGCTTCCCTCAGTCATTGGATAAGATTTCTAGCATGACAGTTAAGGTGTTTGGCCATCCTATCACCAGAGTAGGTCAGTTTGGGCTTTCTCTCAACCATTGCCAGTAGTCTATTGTGGAGGTATCTTTGTGGATTTCTGGGGACATCCTTAGCACTTTGCTTCTTCCTATTCCCATGTGATCTTCATTTATCATGGTCTCTTATTCCTTGTTCTCCCTCTCTGTTCTTGATCCAGCTGGGATCTCCCACTCCGCTAAGCTCTCTTTCCCTCGACACTTGCCCTTCATTATCCCCACTCATGTCTGGGTTGCTCATGTAGATCTCATCCATTTGTCTGTCATTGGGCGAGCCCTGTGTCTTTCTTAGGGTCCTGTTTTCTAGGTAGCCTCCCTGAAGTTGTGAGTAGCAGTCTAGTCATCTTTGTTTTAAATCTAGTATCCTCCTATGAGTGAGTACATATCATGTTTGTCTTTCTGAGTTTGGGTTACCTCACTCAGGATGATTTTTTCTAGATCCATCCATTTGCCTGCAAAACTCATGATGTCATTGTTTTTCTCTGCTGAATAGTACTCCATTGTGTATATGTACCCCATTTTATATATGCATTCTTCAGTTGAAGGACATTTAGGTTGTTTCCAGGTTCTGGATATTACAAATAATGCTGCTGTGAACATAGCTGAACAAGTGCTCTTGTGGTATGATTGAGCATTCCTTGGGTATTTGCCCAAGAGTGGTGTAGCTGGGTCTTGGGGGAGACTGATTCCCAATTTTCTGAGAAAGCGCCATATTGATTTCTGAAGTGGGTGTACAAGCTTGCAATCCCACCAGCAGTGGAGGAGAGTTCCCCTTGCTCCACATCCTCTCCAGAATAAGCTGTCTTCAGTGTTTTTGATCTTAGCCATTCTGACAGGTGTAAGGTGGTATCTTAGAGTCGTTTTGATTTGCATTTCCCTGATGATTAGGGATGTTGAGTAATTCCTTAAATGTCTTTCAGCCATTTGAGCTTCCTCTGTTGAGAATTCTCTGTTTAGTTTTATAGCCCATTTCTTAATTGGACTGTTGGGCATTCTGATGTCTAATTTATTGAGTTCTTTATATATTCTAGATATCAGCCCTCTGTGAGATGTGGGGTTGGTGAAGCCTTTTTCCCATTCTGTAGGCTGTCGCTTTGTCTTGTTGACCATGTCCTTTGCTCCACAAAAGCTTCTCTGTTTTAAGAGGTCCCATTGGGTGATTGTTTCTCTCAGTGTCTGTGTTACTGGTGTTATATTTAGGAAGTGATCTCCTATGCCAATGCATTCAAGACCACTTCTTACTTTCTCTTCTATCAAGTTCAGAGTAACTGGATTTATGTTGAGGTCTTTGATCCACTTGGACTTAAGTTTTGTGCACAGTGACAGATATGGATCTATTTGCAGCCTTCTACACCTTGACATCTAGTTATGCCAGCACCATTTGTTGAAGATGCTTTCTTTTTTCCATTGTACACTTTTGGCTTCTTTGTCAAAAATTATATGTTCATAGGTATGTGGATTAATGTCAGGGTCTTCAGTTCAATTCCACTGGTCTACATGTCAGCTTTTATGCCAGTACCAAGCTGTTTTTATTACTGTAACTCTATAGGAGAGCTTGAGGTCAGGGATGGTGATGCATCTAGAGGTTCTTTTATTGTACAGGATTCTTTTGGCTATCCTGAGGTTTTTGTTTTTCCATATGAAGTTGAGTATTGTTCTTTCCAGGTCTGTGAAGAATTGTGTTTGTATTTTGATGGGGATTGCATTGAATCTGTAGATTGCTTTTGGTGAGATTGCCATTTTTACTATGTTAATTCACTCTATCCATGAGCATGGGAGATCTTTCCATTTTCTGACATTTTCTTCAATTTCTTTTTTAAGGGACTTAAAGTTCTTGTCATATAGGTCCTTCACTTGCTTAGTTAGAGTTACCCCAAAGTATTTTATATCATTTGTGGCTATTGTAAAGGGTGATGTATCTCTGATTTCCTTCTCAGCCTGTTTGTCAATTGTATATAGGAGGGCTACTGATTTTTTTGGTTGATCTTGTATCCTGCTATGTTGCTGAAGGTGTTTATAAGCTGTTTCAGTTCCTTGTTTGAATTTTTGGGGTCACTCATGTATACTACCATGTCATCTGCAAATAGCAAAAGCATGACTTCCTCTTTTCCAATTTGTATCCCCTTAATATCCTTGTGTTGTCTTATTCCTCTGCCTAGAACTTCAAGTACTATATTGAATAAGTATGGGGAGAGCAGACAGCTTTGCCTTGTTCCTGATTTTAGTGGAATCGCTTTGAGTTTCTCTCCATTTACTTTGATGTTGGCTGTTGGCTTGCTGCAAATTGCCTTTATTATGTTTAGGTATGTTCCCTGTATTCCTGATCGCTCCAAGACCTTTATCATGAAGGGGTGTTGGATTTTGTCAAATGCCTTTTCAGCATCTGGTGAGATGATCATGTGGTTTTTTTCTTTCAGTTTGTTTATATGGTGTATTACATTGACAGATTTTCATATGTTGAACCACCTTTGCATCCCTGGGAAGAAGCCTACTTGATTATGATGGATAATTGTTCTGATGTGTTCTTGGATTCTGTTTCCCAGTATTTTATTGAGTATTTTTGCATCAATGTTCATGAGTGAGATCGGTCTGCAATTCTCTTTCTTTGTTGCATCTTTATTTAGTTTGGTTATCAGGGTAATTGTAGCCTCATAGAAGGAGGTTGGTAATGTTCTTTCTGTTTCTATTGTGTGGAACAATTTAAGAGTATTGGTATTAACTCTGATGATCTGGTAGAATTCTGTGCTGAAACAATCTGGTCCTGGGCTTTTTTTGGTTGGGAGACTTTTAATGACTGATTCTTGTAGCATGAATCTTAAAAGTGTTTATTAATAAAATCAAACCTGAGGCCAGTTATTGGGGTGAATGCTGGAAGATCCGAGAAGCAGAACAAGCCACAGCTACTTACCTCACCAGTTCCTCAGCTGGTCCTGTTTCCTCAGACTGGAAGCCTCTGAGTCCTCATCCAGAATATATTTCAGCTGAACTGCTGCTAGAAGCCTGAAAGCTTAACCAGCCAAATGCTTCTAGTTTCTGATCTTCATGCCTTATACATCTTTCCATTTTTGCCATCACTCCCTGGGATTAAAGGCTCACTTCTTGGGATTAAAGGCATGTGTCACCATGCCTGGCTGTTTCCAATGTGGCCTTGAACTCACAGAGATCCAGAGGGATTTCTACCTCTGGAATGCTAGGATTAAAGGTGTGAGTGCCACCAATTTTTAGTCTTTGTATCTAGTGGCTGTTCTGTCTCTGACCCCAGATAAGTTTATTAGGGTGCACAATATTTTGAGGAACACAATACCACCACATTTCCCCTTATTTTGTCTAAAATTAAAAAAGCTTATAACTAATATGAGAAAAAATATCCAATAAGTATATACAATATATACAGTCAAGAATTACATTAATGATGTTGAGTTCATTAAAATTTTACAGATTCAGACAAAAAGTCCATTATATATATTAACAATGTCCAGTCCAGTAACACTTGATAAACTCAGACAAAAATTTTCATTACTTATCCTATTTAAATCAAGTAGTTCCTTTTTAAAAGTAGATTCAAAAATTGATCTTTCTATATTATCATATTCAGATTCTATTTCCTTAGGTGTTATTGGACTATTTAAATAGTTTATCTGGTCTTGATTTAACTTAGGTATGTGGTACCTATCCTGAAAATTATCCATTTCTTTTAGATTTTCCAGTTTGTGGATTAGAGGTTTTTGAAGTATGACTTGATGATTTTCAGGATTACCTCATTGTCTGTTGTTATGTCTCCCTTTTAATTTCTGATTTTGTTAATTTGGATGCTCTCTCTGTGTCTTTTGGTTTGTTTGGATAAGGGCTTGTCTATCTTGTTGATTTTCTCAAAAAACCACCTCTTTCTTTCATTATTTTTTTGTATTGTTCATTTGTTTCTATTTTTATTGATTTCAGCTCTCAATTTGATTATTTCCTTGTGTCTATTCTTCCTCAGTGACTTTGCTTCTTCTTGTTCTAGAGCTTTCAGGTGTGCTGTTAAATTCCCAGCATGAGATTTCTCCAACATCTTTATGTGGGCATTTAGTGCTATGAATTTCCCTCTTAGCACTGCTTTCATAGTGTCCCATAAGTTTGAGTATGTGGTATATTCATTTTCATTGATCTCTAGGAAGTCTTTAATTTCTTTCTTTATTTCTTCCTTAACCCATTGGTAATTCAGTTGAGCATTATTCAGTTTCCATGAGATTGTAGGCTTTCTGTAGTTTTTGTTGTTGTTTAAATCTAACTTTAAGCCATGGTGGTCTGATAGAATGCAGGAGGTTATTCCAATTGTTTTGTATCTGTTGAGATTTTCTTTGTGGCCAAGTATGTGGTCAATTTTAGAGAAGGTTCCATGGAGTGCTGAGAAGAAGGTATATTCTTTTTTTGTCAAGATGGAATGTTCTGTACATATTGATTAAGTCCATTTGAGTCATAACATCAGTTAAGTCTTTTATTTCTCTGCTAAGTTTTGATTTGGGAGATCTGTCCAGTGGTGAAAGTGGGGTATTGAAGTCTCCCACTATTAATGTGTGGGGTTTCATATGTGATTTAAGCTTTAGTAATGTTTCTTTTACATATGTGGGCACCCTTGTGTTTGGGACATAAATGTTCATAATGGAAACTTTATCTTGGTGGATCTTTCCTATGATGAGTACGTAAAGGCCTTCTTGATCTCTTTTAATTGATTTTAGTTTGAAGTCTATTTTCTGGATATTAGAATGGCTATACCCACTTGCTTCTTAAGATCATTTGATTGGAAAGTCTTTTACCAGCCTTTTATTCTTAGGTAGTGTCTATCTTTGAGTTTGAGGTGTGTTTCTTGTATGCACGTATGTTTGTATGTAGAAAGATGGGTCCTACTTTCATATTTATTCTGTTAGTCTGTGTTTTTTTTTTTTTTTTTAGGTTTTTCGAGACAGGGTTTCTCTGTGCAGCTTTGCGCCTTTCCTGGATCTCGCTCTGTATACCAGGCTGGCCTCGAACTCACAAAGATCCGCCTGCCTCTGCCTCCCAACTGCTGGGATTAAAGGCATGCGCCACCACCGCCCGGCTAGTCTGTGTCTTTTTATAGGTGAATTAAGTCCATTGATATTAAGGGATATTAATGACAAGTGATTGTTCATTCCTGTTATTTTTTTGGTGATAGAGTGTGTGTAATTCCCTTCTTGAGGTATACTGATGTGGTGTTATCTATTGCTTGTGTTTTTGAGGGTGTATCTGACTTCCTTAGGTTGGAATTTTCCTTCTAGTGCTTTCTGTAGTGCTGGGTTTGTGGATAAGTATTGTTTAAATCTGGCTTTATCTTCGAATGGCTTGTTCACTCCACCTATGATGATTGAAAGTTTTGCTGGGTATATTAGTCTAGGCTGGCATCCATTGTCTCTTAGTGTCTGCATTACATCTGTCCAGGTCCTTCTGGCTTTCAATGTCTCCATTGAGAAATCGGGTGTTTTTCTGATGGGTTTGCCTTTATAAGTCACTTGGCCTTTTTCCTTTGTTGCTCATAATATTCTTTCTTTATTCTGTACATTTAGGTGTTTAATTATTATGTGGCAAGGGGACTTTTTTGGAGTCTAGTCTGTTTGGTGTTTTATAGGCTTCTGGTATCTTCATAGGCATTTCCTTCTTTAAGTTGGGAAAGTTTTCTTCTATCACCTTGTTGAATATATTTTCTGTGCCTTTGAGTTGGTATTCTTCTCCTTCTTCTATTCCTTTCATTCGTAGGTTTGGTCTTTTCATGGTGTTCCAAATTTTCTGGACATTTTGGTTCATGACTTTGTTGGCTTTAGTGTTTTCTTTGACTGATGAATCTATTTCTTCTACTGTATCTTCAACACCAGAGATCTGTTCATCCATCTCTTGCATTCTGTTGGTTATGCTTGCATCTGTAGTTCCTGTTCATTTACTCAGATTTTCTATTTCCAGCATTCCCTCTGTATGTGTCTTCTTCATTTTTTTATTTCCCTTTTCAGGTCTTGGACTCTTTCCCTCATCTGTTTCATTGCTTTTTCATGATTTTCTTTCAGGGATTTGCTGGTTTTTTCTGCTTTATTTGTCTTTTCCTCTAGTTTTTTTTTATAATGTTGTACCCATTTTTGTTTGACTTTTCATATTCTTTATTGATTTTCTCTACTTTTTTGCTTGTCTTTTCCTCAATTTCATTTTTGATTTCTTCTTTGAAAGCCTCTAGCATCTTCATGATGTTATTCTTAAGGTTGCTTTCTTCTGCTTCTTCCATATTGTGATGTTTGTGTCTTGCTGTTGGAGGAGGGCTAGGTTCAGGTGATGCTATATTGCTCTTTACTTTGTTGTATGTACTTCTCTCTTTACATCTGCCCATCTCCTCGTGGTTTTGTTCTTGGTCTTATCAGCTCTCTTGGTCTAGACAGAGCTGACAGATTCAGCATTTCAGGAAGCCTCTGGCCCAGATGGGAGCTCTGGGCCAGATGGGAGCTGGGGACTGGTCTCTGAGTCTCAGGAAGTATGTGTGGGGGTCTCAGGCAGATGGGTGTGGGGTCAGGGCATGTAGATTGCAGGGTCTGGCAGGAGTCTCTGGTCTGGATGGGAGCTGGGGGCTCTGGTCCAGATGGGAGCCTCGGGCTGGATGGGAGCTGGGGGCTGGTCTCTAAGTCTCAGGAAGTGGCAAGGGTCTTTCTTGTCCAGATGGGAGCCCTGGGCCAGATGGGAGCTGGGGGCTGGTCTCTGAGTCTCACGAAGTGGTGGGGTTCTCAGGAGGATGGGTGTGGGGGCATGGCGTGTAGATTGCAGGGTCTGCCAAGGGTTCTAGGAGAAGGGGAAACTTCCTGCTGGGGCCTGCCCAATGGCCAGAACCTGGGGCTAAGTTGGGTAGGTCTTCCCCAGAGTAGCCTGTGCCCAGGGATGGGACCTAGGGGCAAGCCTCTCTGGGTATGACCCCAGGCACTCAGCTCTGGTCCGGATGGGAGCTGGGGGCTGGTCTCCAATTCTCAGGAAGCAGGGCATTTGGGTGGATGGGTAAGGGGGCAGGGCATGTAGATTGCAGGGTCTACTGGGGAGTCTTGGGGAAGGGAAACCTTCCAAAGGGGGCCCCAACTGATTGCCAGAAACTGGGGACAAGTTGGGAGGGGTCTTCTCTGGAATGGCTGGTGACTAGGGATAGGATCTAGGGGCAGGCCTCCTTGGGTATGAACACAGTCACTCACCTCTGGTCTGGATTGGGAGCCAAGAAGCTATTGTTCTTATCAGTTTCATAAATGGAGTTAAAAGAGCTATTGCCTGGGTCTCAGAAAAGCACAGTTCTTTTGTTCTGAGCAAGCTCCCTCTTCTGGCTCCTCAGGACACAGTAAAGAGAAGAGTGCTTCTTTTTTTTTTTTTTTTTTTTTTTTTAACACAGAGTGTGTTTCTTGTAAGGGAACTCAGTGTTGAATTCCCCTTCCAAAACTGAGTTTAAGAACATGCTTTCTCATGTCCTACAAACAACAGTTCTTTTCTGGTAAGCAGAGACACTGTTGGGCTCTCATTGACATATACAGTAGAAAAACCACTCACATCTATTTCCAACAAGTACAGTGCATTAGATGTAAGAGAAGCTACTGTTCTTACCAGTTTCCTAAGCAGAGTTGAAAGAGATATCACCTGGGTCTTAGCAAAGCACAGTTATTTTGTTCAGAGCAAATTCCCATTCTGGCTGCATTGGAAACACAGTAAAGAGGAGAGTGCATCTTTCTCAAACACAGAGTGTGTTTCTTGTAAGGGAATTTGGTGTTGAATTCCCCTTCCTAAACTGAGTTTTACCTCATGCTGTCTCTTGTCCTATGAACAGCAGTTCTTTTGTTGTAAGCAGAGCACTGTTGGGCTCCCATTGACATACACAGTGGAAATACCAGTCGCCTCTGTTCCCAGCAAGTACAGTGCATTGAATGTAAGAGAAGCAACTGTTTTTATCAGTTTCCTAAGCAGAGCTGAACTAGATATGGCCCGTGTGTGTAGGAAGCACAGTTCTTTTGTTCTGAGCAAAGCACCCTCTTCTGGCTGCTTTGGAAACACAGTAAAGAGAAGGGTGCTTCTTTCTGGAACACAGAATATGTTCCTTATCAGGGAACTCAGTGTTGAATTCCCATTCCTAAACTGAGTTTAACCACATGATGTCTCTTTTCCTATGAATAGCTGTTCTATTTTGGTAAGCAGAGTCACTGTTGGGCTGCTAGTCACATAAACAGTGGAAAAAGCATGCATGCCTGTCCCAGCAAATACAGTGCATTGGATGTAAGAGAAGCAACTGTTCTTATTAGTTTCCTAAGCAGAGCTGAAAGTGATATCCACTGGGTCTCAACAAAGCACAATTCTTTTGTTCACAGCAAGCTCCTTCTTCTGGCTGCTTTGGAAACACAGTGAAGAAGAGTGCTTCGTTCTGGAACATAGTGTGTTTGTTGTAAAGGTATTCGTTGTTGAATTCTCCTTCAAAAACTGAGTAACCTCATGCTGTCTCTTGTCCTATGAACAGAAGTTCTTTTCTGGTAAGCAGAGTCACTGTTGGGATCCCTTTGACATACTCAGTGGAAATAGCACTCGCATCAGTTCCCAGCAAATACAGTGCATTGAATGTAACATAAGCTACTGTTCTTATCAGTTTCCTAAGCACAGTTGAGGGAGACATTATCTGGGTCTCAGAAAAGCTCAGTTCTTTTGTTCTGAGAAAGCTCCTTCTTCTGGCTGCTTTGGAAACACAGCAAAGAGAAGAGTGCTTCTTTCTTGAACACAGAGTGAGTTTCTTGTAAGGGAATTTGGTGCTCAATTCCCCTGCCTAAACTGACTTTAACCACATGCTGTCTTTTGATCAGCAAAGAGTAGTTCTTTTCTGGTAAGGAGAGTCACGGTTGGGCTCCCAATGACATACACAGTGGAAATAACACTCTCATCTGTTCCAAGCAAGTACAGTGTATTGGATTTAAGAGAAGCTAGTGTTCTTCTTATCAGGTACCTAAGCAGAGTTGAACTAGATATGACCCGTGTGTAGGAAGCACAGATCTTTTGTTCTGAGCAAGCTCACTGTTCTTGCTCTATTGGAAACACCGTAAAGCAGAAGGGTGCTTCTTTCTCAAAAGGAGAATGTGTTTCTTGTAAAGGAACTCAGTGTAGAATTCCCTTCTCTATATGGAGTTTAATCAAATTCTGTTACTTGACCTATTAGTAACAGTTTTTTTCTAGTAATCTTAGTCACTATTGGGCTCCCTTTGAGATGCACAGTGGAAATAACACTCACATCTGTTCCCAGCAAGTGGAGTGCATTGGATGTAAAAGAAGCTGCTGTTCTTATCAGTTTCCTAGGCAGAGTTGATCTAGATATGGCCTGTGGGTTGGAAGCACAGTTCTTTTGTTCTGAGCAAGCTCACTGTTCTGGGTGTATAGGAAACACAGTAGAGTAGAAGAGTGCTCCTTTCTCAAAGCAGAGTGTGTTTCGTATAAGGGAACTCAGTGTTTAATTCCCTTTCTAAATGGAATTGAATCCTATGCTGTCTCTCATCCTACAAGCAACAGTTCTTTTCTAGTAAGCCTAGGCACTATTGGGCTCCCATTGAGATACAGTGTGGAAATACAACTCTTGTCTGTTTCCAGCAAGTGGAATGCATTAAATATAAGAGAAGGTGCTGTTGTTATCAATCTCCTAAGCAGAGTTGAACTAGATATGGCCTGTGTGTGTAGGAAGCACAGTTCATTTGTTCTGAGTCAGATCAGTGTTCTTAGAATATTCAAAACACTGTAAAGCAGAAGTGTGCTCCTTTCTCAAAAGCAGAGTGTGTTACTTGTAAAGGAACTCAGCGTTGAACTCACCTTCTTAAACGGATTTGAATCACATGCCTTCTCTTGTTCTACAAGGAACAGTTCTTTTTTGGTAAGCCTTGTCTCTATTGGGCTCCCCTTTATATACACATTGGAAATAGCACTGCCATCTATTCCCAGCAAGTACAGTGCATTGGATGTAAGAGAAATTGCTGTTCTTATCAGTTTCCTAAGGAGAGTGAATTAGATATGGCCTGTGTATGTAGGAAGCACAGTTCTTTTGTTCTGAGCAAGCTCACTGTTCCAGCTGTATGGGAATCTCTCTACAACAGAATAATGCTTCTTTCTGAATAACAGAGTGTGTTGTTTGTAATGAAACTCAGTGTTGAATTCCCCTTTCTAAAAGGAGTTTATTCAAATGCTATCTCTTGTCATACAAGTAACTGTTTTTGGTAAGCATAGTCTCCTTTAAGCTCCATTTGAGACACAAATTGGAAATAAAACTCATGTCTGTTCCTAGCAAGTGCAGTGCATTGGATGTAAGGGAAGCTGCTGTTCTTATTAGTTTCTGAAGCAGAGTTGAACTAGATATGGCCCGTGTATGTAGGAAGCACAGTTCTTTTGTTCTGAGCCTTCTCATTGTTCCTGCTGTATTGGAAACACTAAAGCAGAAGAGGGTTTCTTTCTTAAAAGCAGAGTCTGTAGCTGGAGAGTTTTCTCTCTGGGTTCTGCCAAGCCCAGCAGTCTGACAGCCCACTTATAAAATAAATACACAGATGCTTATATTATTTAAACTGTTTGTCCTAATGGCTCAGGCTTCTAGCTATCTAGTTCTTATATCTTAAATTAAACCATTTCTATAAATCTATACTTTGCCACATGGCTCGTGGCTCACCGGAATCTTCACATGTTCCTTGTCATGGCGACACCTGGCAATATCTCCCTCATTCAGCCTTCCACTTCCCAGAATTATCCTCTCTCCCTGTCCCACCTACTTCCTGCCTGGCCACTGGCCAATAAGTGTTTTATTTATACAGAATGATATCTACAGCAAGAGTCTGTTCTTGTAAGGGAACTGAATATTTAATTCCCTTCCTACACTAAATTGAATCCCATGCTGTCTCTTGTCCTATGAGCAACTGTTCTTTTCTAGTAAGCATATTCACTATTGGGCTCCCATTGAGATACATAGTGGAAATACCACTCGTGACTGTTCCCAGCAAGTGGAGTGCATTGGATTTAAGAGAAGATACTGTTCTTATAACTTTCCTAAGCAGAGTTGGACTAGACATGACCCGTGTGTGGGGGAAGCACAGTTCTTTTGTTCTGAGCAAGCTCACTGTTTGTGCTATATTGGGAAGAGTGTAAAGCAGAAGAGTGCCTTTTTCGCAAAAGTAGAGTGTGTTTCTTGTAAGGGAACTCAGTGTTGAATTCCTCTTCCTAAATGAGTCTAATCACATGCTGTCTCTCGTCCTACAAGTAATAGTTCTTTTTTGGTAAGCCTAGTCACTAATGGGCTCCCATTGAGATACAAAGTGTAAATAGTACTTGTGAATGTTCCCAGCAAGTGTAGAGCATTGTATGTAAGAGAAACTGCTCTTCTTATCATTTTCCTAAGCAGAGTTGGATACACAGTGCAAATAGCACTCGTCTCTATTCCAAGAAAGTACAGTGCAATGGATGGAAGATCATCTACTGTTCTTTTCAGTTTCCTAAGCAGAGTTGAACTAGATATGGCCCGTGTGTGTAGGAAGCACAGTTCTTTTGTTCTGAGCAAGCTCACTGTTCTGGTTCTATGGCAAACACAATAGAGTAGAAGAGTGCTTCTTTCTCAAAAGCGTAGTGTGTTTCTTGTAAGGCAAGTTCGTGCTTAATTCCTCTTCATAAATAGAATTGAATCACATGCAGATTCTTGTGCTATGAGCAACAATTCTTTTCTGGTAAGGAAAGTCATTAGTAAGCTCCCATTGAGACACACAGTGCAAATAACACTCGTGTCTGTTCCCAGCAAGTATAGTGCATTGGAAAGAAGAGAAGCTACTGTCCTTGTTAGTTTCTTACTCTGAGTTGAACTAGATAAGACCCGTGAGTGTAGGAAGCCCAGTTCTTTTCTTTTACGTTAGCTCCCTGTCCTGGCTATATAGGAAATCCAGTGGAGTAGAAGAGTGCTCCTTTCTCAAAAGCAGAGCGTGTTTCTTGTAAGACAAGCTAGTGTTGAATTTCCCTTCATAAATGGAGTTGAATCACATGCTGTCTCTTGTCCTACAAGCAATAGTTCTTTTCTGGTAAGGACTGTCACTATTGGTTTCACATTGACATACACAGTGCAAATAGTACTCACCTCTGTTCCTCCAGTCTTCTATGGTTGGTATTGAGATAAAATGCCTGTGCCTCCAATGCTGGCTGTATCCTTGACCACACAGAGGTCTACCTAGCTCTGCCTACCAAGTGCTGGGATTAAAGAGGTGCACCATGAATGACCAGCACCACCAGGCTTTATATTAGCTGTGACCCCCAGGCAACTTTATACATTAACATACAAATAAAATCACATTTCAGTACAAATAAATTATCACTATATTTCCCTGTTTCTATTTTAATAAAAAGAAAAAATGTAAAAGGTTATAACTAACATAAGAAAAACTATATGCAAAAGTACAATAACTTATACAATATATACAAGTAATAAATACCTAAACAATGTCCAGTCCATTTGTATTTGACAAAATCAGAGAAAATAATTCCATTATGTGTCCTATTTTGGTAAGTCCAATATGTACCTAATTCACTTTCTATTCTAACTAGACTTCAACTATAACTAACTAATCTTCAACTATAACTATCTAATCTTCAACTCCCTCAGAGACCCAAGAAGGAAATAATATTACCTAACAAAAATAAAAACAGGAAGTGCATTCAAGCAACTTTCAGAAAATTTGTGAGTTGACAGAAACAGCCAGCTGCCTAGACAGTCACCTAAGGTTTCTCCGCAGTGTTGGGGCATCATCTTCAGCCTATAGGCTTAGCGTATCTGACAGACTCATTTGTGAAGTAGGATGTACACAAGGTCAACAGTTCAACCTCACATTGGGTGAGAGCAGTCCATGTACCAGAAACACCTGAATTCCACTGGTGTCATGTCATGGTTCAGGATTTATATTCTGGAAATTGTTGATGGTTTTTGAATTCAGCTGTCCATTCTTCTTGGCTGTGTATATATGGGTTCATCTCAGCACCCCGTTCTTCTCCACATCCCTCTATTAAATGCCAGTCTACTATTGAGAGGCGTGAACTTAGTTACTCTTCAAGAATAACTGTTTCAGCTGCTGTTCCATTGCTCATCTGAAGCCATAGGCCCACTGCCTGTTCAGCTGCCTTAGAAGAAAAGGGCACTGTACCTTTTCTGGATTGTGAAGGCCACTTCAGGGATGGTGCCATATTGTCCTGGCTTCAGAAGATGCCTTTTGATAATGCCATAACAACACTTGATTTGGTAAGAATCAGTAGTCCTTTGTTTCATGTCCTGTCTGTCCATTTTGTCAGCAGTTGATTCGAGGATACTTTGTTGACCAGTGGCTAACTTTTGTCACAATGAAAGTTAACTCCATATGCAATTTCTTCAATGCCCATATTCTCTCTGAAGTAGATTGGTACTGCGAGGAAACGACATGTCTCATAGTCATACTAAAAAGAGAAATTTTCTAAGTTATTAAAACATTTTAAATGCCATATTCTGTAGATCTCTTAAGGGTTTGAAGATGACCTGTCTATCTAACATATATCTGCTCAATCTTGAAAAGCATACTTAATATGACTACAAGTTCTATTATAATGTTTAACTACTAACTTTCGTTTCTTTATATCCTAATAGTTGGTGATAATAAAATTCAAGGATCAGAAAATTGCATTACATTGTTAAATGAATGGTATAAGTACAATTAGAAATATACATATAGCATTTTCTAACAATATCAACTTCAATATATATAATTTGTTTATAATATAAAACAATCTAATCCAATGTAAAGTATTTAAAACTTGGAATTGTCTTTTTCTTTTCATTTCATTCTTTCTATATTTTTTAAAAATAAGAACCTTAAACCTAATCTCCTTTGCTTAGCCTTTCTCCTAACCCTTGACAACAACTTGTAACCAACACCCCTAAACAATAAAAATTATCCCAGAACCAAAACACACTAAAAAGACCAAAAAACCACCCACCCCACACTACCTCTTTGGGAATGTGGGCATTGTATTCTTAAAATTGCTTCCTGCTGGGTATGGGCGAAGTTATCTTTATCCTGAAAGAAAAAATTTAGGTTAATTGTCAAGTTCTAGGAAAGGTAACTATATTATTTGTTATCCAGTCTGTGTATAATGCAGAAGTTCAGGGTTTATCTCAAGTCCTTATTCAAGTAGTCTTTGAGACTGGATCATCTCAGCTAGCCCTCTCAAAATTGCTCTGAGCACTTTGTAGTTCAAAGCTGATCTGTAGATGATGTTTGTCATCTTAGTGATATTATTATTGTCCATGTGGAATTGTTATTGTTGTTGGGCCCCATCTTCTTTCTGGAGACTTCAGTTGATGTTAGGCCTGGCCGTGATTTCCTGTAGAAAATTGATAAGAGACTCGAACACAAAGACATATATATGCAGCTAATTGAAGCCTTTTTTCTAGAATTAGTTAGTACTCTATATGACCATTCATATCTTAACAAAGTTTAAAATGTATATGTCTCTCTCTCTATATATATTAATCTTGTAAATTTTGATATAAAATTCATAGTTTAAGAAAAGTTTAAAGAATCATAACAGAATCAAAGAGTTGACATTAGTAATAGAATAGTCCCTTAATTAATTTGGTTTTTCTCCTATCCCATAGCAGAAGATGGCTCTTTTCTTCTGGCATGATACAGGAAGTTTGCATTTTCCTTTAAACAACATGCTTGAGTTTAAAGAAGGAGAGAGCCATTCTCCAACTCCAAAGTCAGCTTTAAATTTTAATTGAACTGGGACTACAAGAAGACCAATAGTGTTAAATTTCTTTAGAGAAGAGCAGAAACAAACATTTAGGAAGACTTATAAAATTTGTTTAGATGAAATACCCATACGCCATTTCACTGTTTCCTGGGATAGATGATTTGTCCCTTTTCTTCAGTTGTCTCATTTATCCTATGTTCTTCAGATTCCTTAACCTTCATTCTTCTAAAAGACATAAACAAATACCTGTCCCCAAGACTAATTTTGGGGATGTTCCTTTTTGGCAAGTTATTGTCAGATTAAATGAAAAGGCATGTGTTACTGGTATAAGTTAGTTTAAATTGGATGTTCATGCTGGTTGATGAATTATCACCTCCTCTAATTAAGAGGTTTCTCTTGTTCAAATCGAACCTTTATCAATTTTGATGGTACCCACAGCTTATCTTCTCCTGTAGAAACAAAATAAAACCTCATTTCCAACGCAACACATATCCTGGTTTCCATTCTGAGGTCAGCATACCCTTAGAGTATATAGGCTGATTTAATTCTGTAGTTAATTTCTCCTAGAAAATTACTGCAAGCTCTTTGCCAAGGTTCACTTCCTGTCCATATTTTTTCAATGTCCTGCTTAGTTAAATGTATGACAATTTCTGCTGGGTCTATTCCTGCTAATTGACAAATTCTCAATTTTCCTTTCCAAATCAAGTCAGAGATTTTTTTCCACGTAAGTTTTTAATTTTTTATTTGGTAAAAATATCCATTCCAATATAATATTTCCCCTCTGCATTAATATTCTTATAGGAGAATACCTACAAGGTAAAATAACCAAAATGCTATCCAGCTTTGGATCAATACGATCCACGTGACCTTCACGTACTTTCTTTTCTACCAAGGCCAATTCTTTCTCAGCTTCAGGTGATAATTCTCTTGGACTATTTAAGTCCTTGTCACCTTCTAAGGTTTTGAACAAATTATTCAGTTCATCATTTTTTACCCCAACAATAGTTCATAGATGAGAAATATCTCCAAATAATCTTTGAAAGTCATTAAGAGTCTGTAGTCTATCTCTCCTAATTTGCACCTTTTGGGGTCTAATTTTTTTGTAGCTCTATTTTATAGCCTAAATAATTAATAGAATTCCTCTTTGTATCTTCTCAGGAGCAATTTGCAATCCCCAGCGAGGCAAAATTTTCTTTACTTCTTCAAACATTCTTTCTAAAATATCTGCATTTGAGTCAGCTAGTAAAATATCATCCATAGAATGATAAATTATAGATTTAGGAAATTTTTTATGTATTACTACCAATGGCTGTTGTACAAAATATTGGCACAGAGTTTGGCTATTCAAGATTCCCTGTGGGAGGACCCTCCATTGAAATCTTTTAACTGGTGGAGAATTATTATAAGTAGGCACTGTGAAAGCAAATCATTCTGTCTTTTTCTTGTAAAGGTAGTGAAAAGAAACAGTCTTTTAAATCAATAACTATGAGAGATCATCTTTTTGGTAACAGAGTAGGCAAAGGAATTCCAGATTGTAAAGAGCCCATTGGCTGAATTACTATGTTAATTGCTCTAAGGTCTGTTACCATTCTCCATTTACCAGATTTCTTTTTAATAACAAATACAGGAGAATTCCAAGGGCTGATTTATTCTTCAATATGATGAGCATTTAACTGTTCTTCCACCAGCTCTTGTAAAGCCTGGAGTTTCTCTGTTGTTAAAGGCCATTGCTGAACCCATACAGACTTGTCTGTTGACCATTTTAAAGGTAGAGCTGTTGGTGTTTTTGGAAAATTATCAGTTGTTGTGCCCTGTTCTTGTATGACATGGATGGCTGGTGAGCACTCATTAGAACAATATCTTTTAATATTTCTCTCAGAAACATGTACTAATTTATGATTTGTTTCTGAGATTGGAGGGATATTAATCTGAGTATTCCATTGTTGTAACAAGTCTTGACCCCACAGGTTCATAGCTATGTTAGCCATATATGGTTTTAATTTTTCTTTCTGTCCTTCTGAACCTATACATTCAAGCCATCTTGCACTTTGTTTCACTCGAGATAATGTCCCAATTCCTAGCAGTTGAATGTTTACCTCCTGAAGAGGCCAAGTTGGATGCCAAAATTCTGGTGCAATTATGGTAATGTCAGCACCTGTGTCTACCAGACCAGACAACAAAACACTATTTATCTTTATTGTTAGTTTTGGTCTTTGTTCATTAATAGGAGTTTGCCAAAAAATTTTCTTTATGTTTTTTCATGAATTTCATATTTTCTCTGTTTCATCATCTCGACTAACATGATTTATTCCAATAGACATTTGGTTATTTAGTTGCTTTGAGTAGGGGTTTCCTCTACAACTGCAGGAAAGGTTTGAACTGGATTTACTGTGGGGGCCTGCCTGAGGCCCCTCTGGGAGTTTCCCAAAGCTCGAGGCAGAAGATTACCCTGTCTGTCCCTTGTTGATCTACATTCGTTGGTCCAGTGTTTTCCCTTACCACACCTTCTGCATACTCCAGAAGGAAGGGGCATTCTGTTGCCAGTGTTCCTTGAAGAAACATTATTTCTAGGAATGACCTGTTTACAATTTCTTTTTTTTTTTTAAATTTATTTTGCAATACAATTCAGTTCTACATATCAGCCATGGATTCCCTTGTTCTCCCCCCTCCCGTCCCCCTCACCTTCCCCCCAACCCCCCCATTCCCATCTCCTCCAGGGCAAAGCCTTCCCCACAGACTGAGGTCAACCTGGTAGACTCAGTCCAGGTAGGTCTAGTCCCCTCCTCCCAGGCCGAGCCAAACAATCCTGCATAGGCCCCAGGTTTCAAACAGCCAACTCATGCAATGAGCACAAGATCTGGTCCCACTGCCTGGATGCCTCCCAAACAGATCAAGCCAATCAACTGTCTCACCCATTCAGAGGGCCTGATCCAGTGGGGACCCCTCAGCCATTGGTTCATAGTTCATGTGTTTCCATTCATTTGGCTATTTGTCCCTGTGCTTTATCCAACCTTGGTCTCAACAATTCTCGCTCATATAAACCCTCCTCATTCTCGCTAATTGGACTCCCAGAGATCCACCCGGGGCCTAGCCATGGATCTCTGCATCCAGATCCCTCAGTAGTTGGATGAGGTTTCTAGCACAACAATTAGGGTGTTTGGCCATCCCATCACCAGAGTAGGTCAGTTCGGGCTGTCTCTCGACCATTGCCAGCAGTCTGTTGTGTGGGTATCTTTGTGGATTTCTGTGGGCCTCTCTAGCACTTTGCTTCTTCCTATTCTCATGTGGTCTTCATTTACCATGGTCTACAATTTCTTTTCAAATGTCCTTGCTTTCCACATCCAAAACATGTAACATTTCTCAAACCTTTTGAAATTGCTTTTCCTACCCACATATCATCATGGTCATAAGCCTCAACATTAACTGTATCTCTAATCCAATCTTCCAAAGGTGCAGATTTTGCCTTTAATGGCCTGATTATTCTTTTGCATGCTGCATTTGCATTCTCAAAGGCCAAAGATTCAACTATTATCTGACTAGCCTCTGAATTCGGGACCATTTTCTGTACTGCTTAAGTCAATCTTTGTAAGAAATCTGTGAAAGATTCTTTTGGGCCCTGTATAACCATTGTAAATGACTCAGTTTTTTTTCCTGGTTCTTCAACTCTGTCCCATGCATTCAAAGCTGCCGTTCGACATAGAACTAGGGTTTGGACATCATATAAACACTGCGGAGAAACCTCAGATGATTGTCCAGGCAGCTGGCTGTTTCTGTCAACTCACAATTTTTTGGAAGTTGCTTGCATATACTTCCCATTTTTATTTTTTTGTTAGCTAATATTATTTCCTTCTTGGGTCTCTGAGGGAGTTGAAGATTAGTTAGTTATAGTTGAAGATTAATTAGGATAGAAATTGAATTAGATACAATAGAATAGATAATGGAATTATTTTGTCTGAATTTGTCAAATACAAATGAACTTATATTGTATATAGTTATTGTACTTTTGTATATAGTTTTTCTTATGTTAGTTATAAGCTTTTTTTCTTTTTATTAAAATAGAAAAGGGGAAATATGGTGATATTTTATTTGTATTAAAATGTTATTTGTATGTTAATAAATAAAGTTGCCTGGGCGTCAGAGCTATTAGCAAGCCATAGGAAAGCAGGGCAGTGGTGGCGTACTCTTGTAAACGCAGCACTTGGTAGGCAGAGCTGGGTAAGTCTCTGTGTGTTCAGGGATACAGCTATTATTGGATACACATGCCTTTAATCAATACCAATCATGGAAAACCTGGAGGGCTATACAGACAGGCTGTGAGGAGGTGGTCATGTGGTTGGGTTTACAACCAATGAGAAGGTAGAACAGGAACTCTATATAAAGACTTTAACACAGGGGTAGCTCTGGTTCGGGGAGTTAGGACCACTGCAGGAGGAAGGGTAAGGTTTTAGCTCTTAGCTCTGACCTCTTGGCTTTCTTCTTTGCATTGGTTCTGTGTTTCTTATTTAATAAGAAGGTTGGTTACATCTACAGTAGTTGATCGAAGAGAAGCTACTCTTGTACTCAGTTTCGAAAGGAGAGTTGATCTAGATAAGGCCCATGTATTTAGGAAGCATAGTTCTTTTGTTCTGAGTAAGCTCACAGTTCAGCCTCTAAAGGAAAACAATACAGTGGAAGAGCTCTCTTTTCTCAAAAGCAGAGTGTGTTTCTAATTAGGCAACCCAGAGTTGAATTCCCCTTCATAAACAGAGTTGAATCATATGCAGTCTCTTACCCTATGAGCAGCAGTTCTTTTCGGGTAAGGAAAGTCACTATTGGGCTCCCAATGAGATACACGGGGGAAATGGCACTCCCATCTGTTCCCAGCAATTACTGTGCATTGGTGGAGTAAAAGGTACTGTTGTGCTCAGATTCCTAAGCAGAGTTGAACTACATATGGCCTGTGTGTGCAGGAAGCACAGTTCTTTTTTTCTGAGCAAACTAATTGTTCTGGCTGTATAGGAATCACAGTGGAGTAGAAGATTATCTTTTATCAAAAGCAGAGTGAGTTTCTAATTAGGCATCCCATTGTTGAAATCCTCTTCATAAATGGAGTTGTATCACATGCAGTCCCTTATCCTATGAGCAACAGTTCTTTTTGGGTAAGGAAATTCACTATTGGGCTCCCTTTGAGAAACACAGTGAAAATGGTACTCGCGTCTGTTCCCAGAAATTACAGTGTATTTGATCGAAGAGAAGCTACCCTTGTACTCAGTTTCCAAAGGGGAGTTGATCTAGATAAGGCCCGTGTATTTAGGAAGCACAGTTCTTTTGTCTGAGTAAGCTCGCAGTTCAGCCTCTAAAGGAAAACAATATAGTGGAAGAGTACTCTTTTCTCAAAAGCAGAGTGTGTTTCTAACTAGGCAACCCAGAGTTGAATTCTCCTTCATAAATAGAGTTGAATCATATGCTGTCTCATACCCTATGAGCAACAGTTCTTTTCGGGTAAGAAAAGTCACTATTGTGTTCCCAATGAGATACACAGTAGAAAAGGCACATGCATCTGTTCCCAGCAATTTCAGGGCATTGGATGGAAGAGAAGCTACTGTTCTTGTCAGTTTCCTAAGCAGAGTTGAACAAGATATGGCCCATGTGTGTAGGAAGCACAGTTCTTTTGTTTCAAGTAAGCTCACCCTTGTGGTTGTATTGGAAATCCAGTAGAGTAGAAGAGTGCTTTTTTATCAAAAGTAGAGTAAGTTTCTTCTTAGGCAACCCAGTGTTGAATTTACCTTCATAAATGGAGTTAAATCACATTCAGTGTCTTATCCTACGAATAACAGTTCTTTTCAGGTAAGGAATGTTAGTGTTGGACTTCCATTGAGATATATAGTAGAAATGGCACTCACATCTGTTCCCAGCAAGTAAAGTACACTGGATGGAAGAGCAGCTACTGTTGTGCTCAGTTTCCTTAGTAGAGTTGAACTATATTTGGCCCGTGTGTGTAGGACGCTCAGTTCTTTTTTTCTGAGTAAAGTCACTGTTCTGGGTGTATAGAAAAAACAGGAGACTAGAAGAGTGCTCTTTTCTCAAAAGCAGAGTATGATTCTCGTTTTCAACCCAGTGTTGAATTCCCCTTCATAAACAGAGGTGAATCACATGAGATCTCTTATCCTATGAACAACAGGTCTTTTTGGCTAAGGAAAGTCATATTGGGCTCCCCATGACATGCACAATAGAAATGGCACTCGTCTCTGTTCCCAGTAAGTACTTTGTTTTGGAAGGAAGAGAAGCTACTGTTGTGCTCAGTTTCCTAAGCAGAGTTGAAGTAGATATAGCCCTTGTGTGTAGGAAGCACAGTTCTTTTAATTTGAGTAAGCTCACTGTTCTGCCTCTTTAGGAAACAGAGTACAGTAGAAGAGTGCTCTTTTCTCAAAAGATGAGTGTGTTTCTCGTTAGGCAACCCAGTGTTGAATTCCCCTTCATAAACAGAGTTGAATCACTTGCAGTCTATTATCCTACAAATAACAGCTCTTTTCGGGTAAGAAAAGTCACTTTTAGACTCCCATTGAGATACACAGTGGACATGACACTTGCATCTGTTTCAGCAAGTACAGTGCATTGGATGGAACAGATGCTACTGTTTTACTCAGTTTACTAAATTGAGTTGATCTAGATATGGTCCGTGTATTTAGGAAGCATAGTTCTTTTTTTCTGAGTAAGCTCACAGTTCAGCCTCTATAGGAAAACAGTATAGTGGAAGTGTACTCTTTTCTCAAAAGCAGAGTGTGTTTTGTGTTTGAAAACTCAGTGTTGAATTCCCCTTCATAAACAGAATTGTATCACATGCAGTCTCTTATCCTATGAGCAACAGTTCTTTTTGGGTAAGGAAAGTCAGTATTGGGCTCCCAATGAGATACACAGTGGAAATGGCACTCTCTACTGTGCCCAGCAAGTACAGAGCATTGGTAGAATAGAAACTTCTGTTGTGCTCAGTTTCCAAAGCAGAGTTGAATTAGATATATGCATGAAGCAAATTATTTTGTTCTGAGCAAGTTCTCTGTTCTGGCTATATTGAAAACACAGTAGAGTAGAGGGTGCTCTTTTCTCAAAAGCCGATTGTGTTTCTTGTAAGGCAAGCTAGTTTTCAATTCTCCTTCAAAGATGGAGTTGAATCACATGCTGTCTCCTGTCCTATGAACAACAGTTCTTTTCTGGTAAGGACTGTCACTATTGGACTACCATTGAGATACACAATGCAAATAGCAATAGTGTCTATTCCCAGCAAGTACAGTGTATTGGACAGAAGAGAAACTACTGTTCTTGTCAGTTTCCAAATCAGAGTTGAACTAGATATGGCCCATGTGTGGGAAGCACAGTTATTTTGTTCTATGCTAGGTCAAATTTCTGGCTACACTGTAAACACAGTAGAGTAGAAGAGTGCTCTTTTCTCAAAAGCAGAGTGTGTTTCCTGTAAGGCAATCTAGTTTTGAATTCCCCTTCAAAAACAGAGTTGAATCACATGCTGTCTCTTGTCCTAAGAACTACAGTTCTTTTCTGGTAATGTCTTTCACCATTGGGCTTCCATTGAGATAAACAGTGCAAATAGCACTAGCGTCTGGTCCAAACAAGTACAGTATATTGGAAGGAAAATTGGCTACTGTTCTTGTCAGTTTCCTAAGCAGAATTGAACTAGATATGACCCGTGTCTGTAGGAGGCACAGTTTTTTTGTTCTAAGCCTGCTCTATTTTCTGGCTATATAAGAAACACAGTAGAATAGAAGAGTGCTTTGTTCTCAAAAGCAGAGTGTTTTTTCTTGTAAGGCAAGCTAGTGTTGAATTCTGCTTCATAAACTGAGTTGAATCACATGCTGTGTCTTGATCAATGAGCAACAGTTCTTTTCTCGTAAGGACTGTTGTTATTGGGCTCCCAATGAGATACACAGTGCAATTAGCACTCGAGGTTCTTCCCAGCAAGTACAGTGCATTGGATGAAAGAGAAGCTACTCTCTGCTCAGTTTCCTAAGCAGAGTTGAACTAGATATGGCCCGTGTGTGTAGGAAGCACAGTTCTTTGTTCTAAGTGAGCTCACTGTTCTGTGTATATTGGAAACACATTAGAGTGGAAGAGTGCTCTTTTCTCAAAAGCAGAGAGGGTTTCTCGTCAGACAACCCAGTGCTGAATATCCTTCATAAATGGAGTTGAGTCACATGCAGTCTCTTATCCTAAGTGCAACAATTCTTTTCTGGTAAGGAAAGTCACAATTGGGCTCCCATTGAGTTACACAGTTGTAGCTGGAGTTTTCCTGCCTGGCCCACAGTCAGGACAAATCTCTCTCACCTGCCAGTCCCACAGCCACTCAGACCTAACCAAGTAAACACTGAGACTTATATTGGTTACAAATTGTATGGCCGTGGGCAGGCTTCTTGCTAACTGTTCTTACAGCTTAAATTAATCAATTTCCATTAATCTATACCTTGCCACATGGCTTGTGGCTTACCAGCATCTTCACATGCTGTTTGTCATCGTGGAGGCTGGCAGTGTCTCTCTGACTCAGCCTTCCACTTCCCAGCTTTATTCTCCTCTCTGTTAGTCCCACCTATACTTCCTGCCTAGCCAATGGCCAATCAGTGTTTTATTTATTGACCAATCAGGAACACATTTACCATACAGAACATCCCACAGCACTTCACCCCTATTTTTTTTCAAAAAGGAAGGTTTTACATATAATTTGGGAAACACATATAATTTGGGAATTTGGGCTTAGCTTCTCTTACTACTTCCTGCTGGAGGGGGCGCTGTATCTTATGGGGACACAAAGAAAATTTTTGGATTATGGAATAGTCCATGAGGGTGTATCGTCTGAGCCAGTTGCCTTCAAACCGTTCTGGATGTTGGATCATCTGGGCCATGGTGTCATCGGAGACTTTTCAGGGGGTCTTGGCTGGTCAAACCTGATATATCTTAATCTGGAACAAATCCATAGCCTCTGGCTTTCTGTGGGAACAAAAGCAGAGTCTCCTTTCCAAAGCAACACATCCTTACATCCAAATTTTGAAGTCAAGATATCTTTAAAATATGCATATTGGTTTAACTCAGCTTCCTTTACAATCAAATATCTCTCTGCAGTTAAGAATCCCAAAGACAACACAATCCAGATTCTCTGTGTAATATTCATTTTATGTGGCTTATTTTTTATATTAATCTTATTATCTCCTTAAAGACTTTATTTTTTAAAACTATGTATTTGTTTCTATAACTGTATATATCATCTTTTTTGTCTCTTTCAAATCTATGTATATTTTACACACATTTTAAACTATTACATCTGTATCTGTCTTATTGTGAACCTATTGCTTTAAACTGCAGCAGCTGTGGCTGCTGGCTCCGCCCACCTCAGCTTCCCAACATGGTGGTGGTAGTTTACCGCTAGCTCTGGGAGCTATCGTGGGTCTTTGGTTTTATCTAAGCAGCGTGTAGCCCAGAAACCTCTTTTTTTGTTTTGTACTAGCAAAGGCTAAATCCACCATGCAGCTTAATGTGCCACTTGCAGAGGCCTCATTCCCACCATACAGCAGCAGGTCAAGCGTGCATGCTAGGAACCCACCAGTAGCTCAAACCCACATCTGCCGCTCATTTGAGAGAGACAATTAGGAACTGTTTGTAGCTCCATTTTAGAATCTTTATTCTCAGTTTTTAGGTGGAAAGTCTTGTCACCACCTTGGATGCCATTTGTAGCTGGATTTTCCTGCCTGGCCCACAGTCAGGACAAATCTCTCTCACCTGTCAGTCCCACAGCCACTCAGACCTGACCAAGTAAACACAGAGACTTATATTGGTTACAAACTGTATGGCCGTGGCAGGTTTCTTGCTAACTGTTCTTACAGCTTAAATTAATCCATTTCCATTAATCTATACCTTGCCACATGACTCGTGGCTTACCGGCATCTTCACATGCTGTTTGTCATTGTGGCAGCTGGCAGTGTCTCTCTGACTCAGCCTTCCACTTCCCAGCTTTATTCTCCTCCTTGTCCCGCCTATACTTCCTGCCTAGCCAATGGCCAATCAGTGTTTTATTTATTGACCAATCAGGAACACATTTGCCATACAAAACATCCCACAGCACACAGTGGAAATGTTCCCCGCATATGCTCCCCTCAAGTACAGTGCACTGGTTGGAAGAGAAGCTACTGCTGTTCTCAGTTTCCTAAGCAGAGTTGTGCTAGATTTGGCCCATGTGTTTAGGAAGCACAGTTCTTTTATTCAGAGTAAGCTCACTGTTCTGACTGCACAGAAAGTACAATAGAGTAGAAGAGTGCTCTTTTCTTAAAAGCAGAGTGCGTTTCCTGTTAGACAACACAATGTTTAATTCCCCTTTATAAATGGAGTTGAATCACATGCAGTCTCTTATCCTACAAGCAACAGTTCTTTTCAGGTAAGTAAAGACATCATTGGGCACCCTTTGAAATACACAGTGGAAATGGTACTCTTGTCTCTTCCCAGCAAGTATAGTGCATTGGACGGAATAGAGGCTACTGTTGTGCTCAGTTTCCTAATTAGAGTTTTACTAGATATGGATGGTGTGTGTAGGAATCACAGTTCTTTTGCTCTGAGTAAGCTCATTGTTCTGCCTCTTTAGGAAACACAGTGGAGTAGAAGAATGCTCTTTTCTCAAAATCAGAGTGTGTTTCTCAATAGGCAACTCAGTGTTGAATTCATGTTCACAATCCGAGTTGAATCACATGCAGTTGCTCATCCTAAGAGCAAGCGTTCTTTCCCCATAAGGAAAGTCACTACTGTGATCCCATTGAGATACACAATGGAAATGACACTAGTGTCTCTTCCCAGCAAGAGCAGTTCATTGGATGGAAGAGAAGCTATTGTTCTGTTCATTTTCCTAAGAAGAGCTGAACTAGATATGGCCTGTGTGTGTTGATAGCACACTTCTTTTGAACGAAGCTCACTGTTCTGGCTGTATAAGAACACAGTAGAGTAGAATAGTGGTGTTTTCTCAAAAGCAGAGTCTGTTTCTCCTTAGGCAAACTAGTGTTGATGTACCTTCATAAGTGGAGTTGAATCACAGTCTCTTATCCTATGATCAACAGTTTTTTTCAGGTAAACAAAGTCACTATTGGGCTCCCTTTCAGAGACACAGTGAAAAAGCCTCTCTTGTTTGTTTCCTGCAATACAGTGCACTGGATGGAAGAGAAGCTGCTGTTGTGTTCAGTTTCCTAAGCAGAGTTGATCTAGACATGGCCTGTGTGTGTTGGAAGCACGCTTCTTTTGTTCTGAGAAAGCTCACTGTTCTGCCTCTATAGGAAACACAGTAGAGTAGAGGAGTGCTCTTTTCTCAAAAGCACAGTGAGTTTTTCATTAGTCAAACCCAGTGTTGAATTCCCTTCAAAAAGAGAGTTGAATCACATCCAGTCTCTTATCCTATGAGCAACAGTTCTTTTTGCGTAAGGATAGTCATTATTGTCCTCCCATTGAGATATGTAGTGGAAATGGCACTCAAGTCTGTTCCCAGCAATTACAGTGCATTCAATAAAATAGAAGCTAATGTTGTGCTCAGTTTCCTAAGCAGAGTTGAACTAGGCATGGCCTGTATGTGTAGGAAGAACAGTTCTTTTATTCTGAGTAAACTCACTCTTTTGGCACTATAGGAAACACAGTAGAGTAGAAGAGTACTCTTTTCTTAAAAGCAGAATGTGTTTCTCCTTATTCAACCCAGTATTGATTTCTGCTTTGTAAACCTAGTAGAATCACATGCAATCCCTTATCCTATCAGCAACAGTTCTTTTTGGGTACAAAATATCACTATTTCGCTCCCATTGAGTTACACAGTGTAAATGGTACTCACGTCTGTTCCCAGCAAGTACAGTGCATTGCATGGAAGAGAATCTACTTTTGTGCACAGTTTCATAAGCAGAGTTGAACTAGATATGGCCCGTGTGTGACGGAAGCATAGTTCTTTTTTCTGAGCAAACTCACTCTCTGGCTGTATAGGAAACAGAGTATAGTAGAAGAGTGCTCTCTTTTCAAAAGCAGAGTGTTTTTCTCATTAGGCAACCAAGTGTTAAATTCTCCTTCATAAACAGTGTTGAATCACATGGAATCTCTTATCCTAAGAGCAACATTTCTTTCAAGTAAGGAAAGTCACTATTGTGCTCCCATTGAGATACACAGGGGAAATGGAACTCGCGTATGTTCCCACCAAGTACAGTGAATTGGACTGAAGAAAAGCTATTGTTCTGATCAGTTTCTTAAGCAGATTTGAACTAGATATGGTCCATGTGAGTAGGAAGCACAGTTCTTTTGTTCTAAATAAGCTAACTGTTCTGTCTCTACAGGAAACAGTAGAGTAGAAGAGTGCTGTTTTCTCAAAACAGAGTGTGTTTCTTGTTAGGCAACCCAGTGTTGAATTCCCCTTCATAAATGTACTTGAATAACATGTAGTCTTTTTTTAGGGTAAGAAAGTCATTATTGGGCTACCATTGAGATATACAGTGGAAATGGTACTCACATCTGTTCCCAGCAAGTACAGTGTATTGGATGGTAGGGAAGAGACAGTTGTGCTAAGTTTCCTAAGCAGAGTTGAACTAGACTTGGCCCATTTGTGTAGGAAGCACAGTTATTTTTTGTTATGAGCAAATCCACTGTTCTGGCTGTGTAGGAAACACAGTAGAGTAGAAGAGTGCTGTTTTCTCAAAAGCAGAGTGTGTTTCTCATTATGCCACCCAGTGTTGATTTCCTCTTCATAAAGTGTGTGGAATAACACACAGTCTCTTATCCTATGAACAACAGTTCTTTTCGAGTAAGGAAATTCACTATTGGCCTCCCTTTGAAATACAAAGTGGAAATGGCACTTGCATCTGTTCCCAGCAAGTACAGTGCATTGCATGGAAAAGAAGCTACTGTTGTGCTCAGTTTCCTTAGCAGAGATGAATTAGATATGACCCGTGTGTGTATGAAGCAAAGTTCTTTTGTTCTGAGTTAGCTCACTGTTCATTCTGTATAGGAAATAAAACAGAGTAGAAGAGTGTTCTTTTCTCAAAAGCAGAGTGTGTTTTTTGTTAGGCAACCCAGTGTTGCATTCCCCTTCATAAACCGAGTTCAATCACATGCAGTCACTTATCTTAGAAGCAACAGTTCTTTTTGGATCAGGAATGTTACTATTGGGCTCCCATTGTGATACAGAGTGGAAATTGCATTCGCGTCTGTTCCCAGCAAGTACAGTGCAATGGATGGAAGAGAAGATACTGTTGTGCTCAGTTTCCTAAGCAGAGTTGAACTAGACATGTCACATGTGTGTAGGAAGCACAGTTATTTTGTTCTGAGTAATCTTCATTCTGGCTATATAGGAAACACTGTAGAGTAGAAGAGTGCTCTTTTCTCAAAAGCATGGTGTGTTTCTCATTAGGCATCCCAGTGTTTAATTTCCCTTCTTAAATGTCTTTGAACAACATGTAGTCTGTTATCTTCTGAACAACAGTTTTTTTGGGTAAGGAAAGTCATTATTGGGCTCCCATTTAGATACACAGTAGAAATGGCACTCTCGTCTGTTCCCAGAAGTACAGTGCATTGAATGGAACAGAAGCTACTGTTGTGCTCAGTTTCCTAAGCAGAGTTGAACCAGATATGGCCCATATGTGTAGGAAGAACAATTCTTTTATTCTGAGTAAACTCACTCACCTGACTGTATAGGATCCCCAGTGGAGTAGAAGAGTGCTCTTTTCTCAAAAGCAGAGTGTGTTTCTAATTAGGCAATCCAGTGTTGATTTCACTTCATAAACGTAGTTGAATCACTGGCAGTCTCTTATCCTACGAGCAACAGTTCTTTTCGGGTAAGGAAAGTTACTTTAGGCTCCCAGTGAGATACACAGTGGAGATGGCACTCTTGTCTGTTCCCAGCAAGCACAGTGCATTGGATGGAAGAGAAGCTACTGTTGTGCTCAGTTTCCTTAGCACAGTTAATCTAGATATGTCCTGCGTGTGTAGGAAGCACAGTTCTTTTGTTCTGAGCTAGCTCACTGTTCTGGCCCTATAGGAAACACAGTAGAGTAGAAGAGTGCTCTGTTCTCAAAAGCAGAGTGTGTTTCTCATTAGGGAAACCATTGTTGAATTCACCTTTATAAACAGAATTGAATCACATATAGTCTCTTATCCTACGAGCAACCCTTCTTTTTGGGAAATGAAAGTCACTATTGGGCTTCCCTTGAGATACTCAGTGGAAATGGCATTCTCATCTTTTCCCAACCAGTACAGTACATTGGATGGAAGACAAGCTACTGCTGCACTCAGTTTCCTAAGCAGAGTTTAACTAGATATGGCCCATGTGTAGGAAGCACTGTTCTTTTGTTCTGAGCAATCTCAGTGTTCTGGCATAGGAAAAACAGTAGAGTAGAAGAAGGCTCTTTCCTCAAAAGGAGAGTGTGTTTCTTGTTAGGCAACCCAGTGTTGATTTCACTCTATAAACAGAGTTGAATCACATGTAGTCTCTTATCCTACCAGCATCAGTTTTTTTCCAGGAAGGAATACCACCCTTGGGATCCCATTGAGATACCCAGTGGAAATGGCAATCGTGTCTGTTCCCAGCAAGTACAGTGCATTGGAGGGAAGTGAAGCTACTATTGTGCTCAGTTTTCTAATCAGAGCTGAACTAGATAAGGCCCGTGTGTGTAGAAAGCACAGTTCTTTTTTTCTGAGTAAGCTCACTGTTCTCGCTGTATAGGAAAAACGTTGAGTAGAAGAGTGCACTTTTAGCAAAAGCGGACTGTATTTCTTGTGAGCCAACCCAGTGTTAAATTCCCCTTCATAAATGGAGTTTAATCTCATGTATTCTCTTATCCTACATTCAACAGTTATTTTCGGGTAGTGAAAATCACTTTTGGGCTTCCATTGACATATACAGTGGAAATAGCATTCGCGTTTGTTCCCATCATATACAGTGCATTGGGTAGAAAGGAAGCTACTGCTTTGCTCACTTTCCTAAGCAGAGTTGCAGTAGATATGGCTCGTGAGTGTAGGAAGCACAGTTCTTTTGTTCTGAGTAAACTCACTGTCTGCCTCTATAGGAAACACAGTAGAGTAAAAGAGTGCTCTTTTCTCAAAAGCAGAGTGTGTTTCTCATTAGGCAACCCAGTGTTGCATTCCCCTCCATAAAGGGAGCTGAATCACATGCAGTTTCTTATCCTATGAGCAATAATTCTTTTTGGGTAAGGAAAGTCACTTTTGGGCTCCCATTACGATACAAATTGGAAATGGCTCTCGCGTTTGTGCCCAGCATGTACAGTGCATTGGATGGAATAGAAGCTATTGTTGTACTCAGTTTCCTGAGCAGAGTCGAACTAGATATGTCCCATGTGTGTAGGAAGCACAGTTCTTTTATTCTGAGCAAGCTCACTGTTCTGACTGTATTAGAAATACAGTGGAGAAGAACAGTGATCTTTTCTCAAAAGCAGAGTATGTTTCTCAATAAGCAACCCAGTGTTGATTTCCCTTCATAAAATGAGTTGAATCACATGCAGTCTCTTATCCTATGAGCAACAGTTCTTTTCGGTTAAGGAAAGTCACTATTGGGCTCCCATTGAGATTCACAGTGTAAACTGAACTCGGGTCTGTTCCCAGCAATTGCAGTGCATTGGAGAGAAGAGAAGCTACTGTTGTGCTCCATTTCCTAAGTAGATTTGAACTAGATGTGTCCTGCGTGTGTAAGAAGTACAGTTCTTTTGTTTTGAGTAAGCTCACACTTCTGCCTCTATATGAAACACAGTAGAGTAGAAGAGTGCTCTCTCTTCAAAACAGGATTGAAGAGAAGCTACTGTTGTGTTCAATTTTCTAAGTAGAGTTGAACTAGTTATGCTGTATGTTTCTAGGAAGCACAGTTCTTTTGTTCTGAGCAAGGTCACTCTTCTGGCTGTATAGAAAACACATTACAGTAGAAGATTTCTGTTTTCTCAAAGCAGGGTGTGTTTCTCATTATTCAATCCAGTGTTGAATTCTACTTCATAAATGGAGTTTAATCACATACAGTCTCTTATCTTACCAGCTAAAGTTCTTTTCGGGTATGGAAAGTTGCTATTTGGCTTCCTTTGAGAAACACAGTGGAAATGGCACTCGCTTATGTTCCCAGCAAGTATGGTATTGGTTAAATTATTAAGGCTACTTCACATAGTTAAAAGGAAGATTTATTTAGTGGTAACTTACAAATGAAGGGATAGGTTAGGTCGTCTGTCTGGGGAAGGTGTATCGCAGTCCAGCTGTGTTCTCAGGAGCTCTCCTTGGTCAACCTTCACCGTCTAGGGTCCAGGAACAGAGAGCTCACTGGCCCGTCCATATCTCGGGTCTCTCAGCGCCTTTCTTGGCCCCACCTTGTAGGCTTGATTGCTGCCGAAGCCTCACTGGGGTTGGAACTCCCAGATCAATTCTGGAATATCTACCCACTACATCTCCCCCTTATTTTCTAAATAAGACTATTCTAACCTAATACCAGACTATATACAAAGGAATGGTTATCAAATATGGTCCAGAAACAGATAATGACCTAAATAAAATGGAACTACAACCTATGAGAACAATATCTAGCAAGAAACACATACTAAAATCCAAAGAAGTATAGAGCATAGGTAAATGGCATGTTACAAAGATCATTCCATAAGGTGTCCTATTTTAAAGAAGCTGAATCTAATACTTAATATGTTCTATCTATGAATATATATATATATATATATATATATATATATATATATATATATATTAAGTTGTATCCATAACTGCTTGTCTTTAATCCCATCAAAGACCTGAGAAGAAATATAATGGTACCTGAGAAATGGTAGATGGATGCAAGCAACTTTCGGGAATCTTGCAAGATTAGACCGAAACAGCTGACAGCCTGGACAGTTTCTCAGCATTGTTGGTGCATCAAATTGTCTACAGGCCTACCTAGAGTATCTGACAGACCATTTTCAGAAGCAGGAACTCTGAAAGACCATCTTACCCTGTCTTGGCCGAGTACAGTGATCGCTTTCCTTGTGTCCTGCTTGTCCAGAAAGGACAGCATTGCATTTGTACTGTCAGCAGTTGAGGAAAGGGCAGTTCTTTGCCCAGTAGGGCATTTTGTGCCAAGAAGACAAACTTCCAAATGGAAATGTCTTAGAAGCCCAACATTCTCTCAGGATCAAAGTGGTGTAGCCAGGAGCAATTGTGTCTCACATCAACAGAATTCTAAGTTATTTAAATGCCATATTCTCTAGGTCTATGAAGTGTTTGAAGATTACCTGTCCATTTGACCTAGGTATCTGTAAATCTGGATAAATTAACTAATGTAACTTTAGAGATGACAAGCATAGGTGACTATAAATCTGTAAGTCTTATCTACCGAAATAATCTAAGTACTAAGGCTTCATGTAAACAAGGTAAACAGTCTATAAGCAAATGTATGGTAAAGAATGATGACTTCAAAATTGTGATAATACACAAGATATTTATAACAGAGTTAGGAATATATAGTGTGATATGCAATATGACAATAATCTTAAATATATACCAATATACTGCATATCCTAAACAGAAGTAGAACATACATAAAGTATGACAGTTATAAATTTACATTTGCATCAATATACAAATATTTCAAATAAGAGTTGAAATATATGTACATTATAACAAATAGAGTTCTGTATTTGTATCAATAGACAAATTATCTTAAACAGGAATATAAAAATAGTTTACATTTGTATCAACATATAAGAATCCATAACAGTGCAAATTACAGTGCAAATTATCTAAGGCTGCTATTTTACTAAATTTTTTTACTAGTATATACAATAATCTACTATAATATCTTATACCTATCCATTCCATTTCTTCTTTTCCCTTTTTTTTAGAATACTGAGTCTAATATTTTCTTCTACCCCCAACCCTATAACCATCATCCATAACCCTTAGAATTATTAAACCTAAGGGAGAAGGGGCGTCATTTTCTTAGAATTGTTTCCTGCTGTTTAGGGGGTGATGTTATCTCTGTTGGATGCTGTGGGATGTTCTGTATGGCAAATGTGTTGCTCTGATTGCTCAATAAATGAAACACTGATTGGCCAGTGGCTAGGCAGGAAGTATAGGCGGGACTAACAGAGAGGAGAAAAGAAAGAACAGGAAGGCAGAAGGAGTCACTGCCAGCTTCCACCAGGACAAGCAGCATGTGAAGATGCTGGTAAGCCACGAGCCACATGGCAAGGTATAGATTTCTAGAAATGGATTAATTTAAGCTATAAGAACAGTTAGCAAGAAGCCTGCCACGGCCATACAGTTTGTAAGCAATATAAGTCTCTGTGTTTACTTGGTTGGGTCTGAGCTGCTCTGGGACTGGTGGTGACAAAGATTTGTCCTGATTGTGGGCCAGTTAGGAAAACTCTAGCTACAAATGGCGCCCAACGAGTTGGCAAGAGTTTCCAAGTAAAACCTGAGAAAAGATTCTAAAATGGAGCTAAAAACAGCTTCCTAATTGTCTCTCTCAAATGAGCAGCAGCTTGCCGGTTTGAGCTACTGGTGGGTTCTTGGCGTGTGCACTCGACCTGCAGTATGGTGGGAATGAGGCCTCTGCAAGTGGCACATTAAGCTGCATGGTAGATTTAGCCTTTGCTAGTACAAAACAAAAAAAGTGGTTTCTGGGCTACACGCTGCTTGGATAAAATCATAGACCCATGATAACTCTCAGAGCTGGCGGTAAACTACCACCACCATGTTGGGAAGCTGAGGTGGGTGGAGCCAGCAGCCATAGTGCCATTTCAGTCGTACAAATGCTGCATTTTAAAGCAATAGATTCACAATAAGACAGATTCAGATGTAATAGTTTACAATGTGTGTAAAATATACGTAGGCTTGAAAGATAAAAAAAGGTGATATATACAGTTATATAAACAAATACATAGTTTTAAAAAATAAAGTCTTTAAAGAGATAATAAAATTCATATAAAAAATAAGCCACATAAAGATGAATATTACACAGAGAATCTGGATTGTGTTGTCTTTGGGATTCTTAACTGCAGGAAAACATTTGATCGTAAAATGTGTTGAGTTAAACCAAAATGTATATTTTAAAGATAACTTGACTTCAAAATTTGGATGTAAGGATGTGTTGCTTTGGAAAGGAGACTCTGCTTTTGTTCCCACAGAAAGCCAGAGGCTATGGATTTGTTCCAGATTAAGATACATCAGGTTTGACCAGCCAAGACCCCCTGAAAGGTCTCCGATGACACCATGGCCCAGATGATCCAACATCCAGAATGGTTTGAAGGCAACTGTCTCAGACAATACAGCCTCATGGACTATTCCATAATCCAAAAATTTTCTTTGTGTCCCTATTAGATACAGCACCCCCCTCCAGCAGGAAGTAGTAAGAGAAGCTACGCCCAACTTCCCAAATTATGTGTAATTTTACTTTGTTAAGGTTAAAACCTTCCTTTTTGAAAAAAAAGGGGAAGTGCTGTGGAATGTTCTGTATGGCAAATGTGTTGCTCTGATTGCTCAATAAATGAAACACTGATTGGCCAGTGGCTAGGCAGGAAGTATAGGCGGGACTAACAGAGAGGAGAAAAGAAAGAACAGGAAGGCAGAAGGAGTCACTGCCAGCTTCCACCAGGACAAGCAGCATGTGAAGATGCCAGTAAGCCACGAGCCATGTGGCAAGGTATAGATTTATAGAAATGGATTAATTTAAGCTATAAGAACAGTTAGCAAGAAGCCTGCCATGGCCATACAGTTTGTAAGCAATATAAGTCTCTGTGTTTACTTGGTTGGGTCTGAGCTGCTCTGGGACTGGAGGGTGACAAAGATTTGTCCTGACTGTGGGCCAATCAGGAAAACTCTAGCTACAGTTGGGTATTGTTAGAAAGCTCAGATAGTTAAATCTCAGTTAGACTAACTGTAGGTTCTGCAGCAAGTCTTAGAGTAATGGGAAAAATTGTCTGAAATTCTGGCAAGAAGTGTAGTATGATGGTGATTGCCATGGCATCATTCTGGATTGGGTAGAGTTGTTGGTTTTGGGGCCCCATCTTCTTTCTGGAGACTTCTGAGATTGCTATTGGAAAAAACTTATTTGTTATCAAAATGGAAAATTTGGATTTAAAGAGGACATAGCATGTAAGAAAGGATTCTGAGAAATCAAGAGTAAGCATGGAGAGAATTGGAATCTTGAAGACAATAGTCCCTTTTTTTGTTTTCTTCTGTCCCACACCAGAGGGCTCTTCTGATATGGGACTGAAGAATCTCTCAAACTTTTCTTTTAGCAATATGCTTGGGTTTAGAGGAGTGAGCCAATTCCATCTCCAAATCCAGCTTGGCTTATAATTGAATTGGAACCACAACTTTTCTAGATTGATAGAGAGATAGATGTTAGACAGTGAGATTTTTACCGTGTGTAGATTGGTACCAATAGATTTTTTTCTTTCTGCTGCAAACATCCGGATATCCAAGGCCTTATGATTTTTGGAAGATGGGTATTTCCATTATCCTGGAAGAAAAAAACAGAACCCTACCCCAACCTTTGATTGTTAAATTTTTCTTACAACTTGTAGAGATGTCACATTGGTCGATGATCTTTTACTTCTCCTCATCAAGGTTTTTTTCCTGTTCGAATTGAATTTTTTTTAATTTTGTTGGTATCCATAGCTTTTCTTCTCTTGCAAAACCCATTCCCCAACGTAGAACATATCCAGGTTTCCATTCTGAGGTCAGCAATCCTTGAAATAAACCAGTTGGTTTATCTCAGGAGTTTTGTCTGTCGTCCAATGTCTCTCCACAGCTGTTGTTCCTTTCTCATCAGCATTGAGAAAATTCAAGGTTAATAAAGCACTATGCAATCTATTTCTAGGAGTCATTGTTACCTGTTGCTGATTTAAAGTTCGATTGGATCTTTCTATGACTGCTTGGCCTGTGGGATTGTGTGGTATACCTGTAACATGCTTTATATTGTAATAAGCAAAGAATTGTCTCATTTTATTGGAGACATACATTTTATTGGAGACATGATCTTTCTATTTAAAGTTCGATTGGAGCTTTCTATGACTGCTTGGCCTGTGGGATTGTGTGGTATACCTGTAACATGCTTTATATTGTAATAAGCAAAGAATTTTCTCATTTTATTGGAGACATACACTGAGGCATTGTCTGTCTTAATTTGTACAGGTATTCCCATGATGGCCATAACTTCTAATAGGTGTGTAATCACAGAATCAGCCTTTTCAGAACTCATAGGAGTTGCCCATTGAAATCCTGAATAGGTGTAAATGGTATGATGTACATACTTTAATCTTCCAAATTCTGCAAAATGAAACACATTCATCTGCCAAATTTCATTTCTTTTTATACCTTTTGGATTGCTGCCTGCAGGTAATGGAGTTTGGTTATACATGGAACAAATAGGACATTTTTTTCCAATATCTTTAGCCTGTTGCCAAGTGATGGAGAAATCCTTCTTCAAACCCTTGCTATTTACATGGTATTTCTTATGAAATTCTGAGGCTTCTAGCACATTACCTATTAGTAACTGATCAATCTCATCATTACCTTGTGCTAGAGGTCCTGGCAGACCTGTGTGGGATCTGATATGTGTTTTATATATATATATATATAGGATGTTCCCTTTTTCTGATGTTTCCTGCAATTGTATGAATAATGAAGTTAATTCTGTATTATGAGGAATAAATTCAGCAGTTTCAATATGTAAAACAACTCTCTCTGCATATTAAGGGTCAGTGACTACATTGAGGGGTTCTGTGAAGTCCATCAGTACCATAAGAATGGCATACAGTTCTACCTTTTGTACAGAGCTGTATGGACTTTGTACCACTTTACTTATTTATATCCTGCTTTCCCTGATTTATTTGCATCAGTATAGAATGTGAGGACTCCAGAAATTGGCTTTTGTCATAAAATGTGAGGAAGGACCCATTCAGTCTTTTTTTTTTTTTTTTTGGTTTTTCGAGACAGGGTTTCCCTGTGTAGCTTTGCGCCTTTCCTGGAACTCACTTTGGAGACCAGGCTGGCCTTGAACTCACAGAGATCCGCCTGGCTCTGCCTCCCGAGTGCTGGGGTTAAAGGCGTGCACCACCACCACCCGGCCCATTCAGTCTTCTTTATGAATTCTAGTCTCTTGCTTTTGGCATAGTGGTTGTTAATCTCTCCCCAAAAGTTACTGCAGGCTCTCTGCCAGTATTCATTATCTTTCCATAGTGATGAAATTTCCTCATTAGTTAAAGGTACTACAATTTCTGCTGGGTCCATTCCTGTCAACTGGCGAAGTTTTAATTTACCTTTTTGAATCAAATCAGAGATCTTTTCTATATAAGTCTTTAATTTCTTATTAGGTTTACATGGTTGGAATATCCATTCCAATATAATATCTTCCCTCTGCATCAAAATACCCGTTGGGGAATGTCTAGAGGGGAATATGACAAGAATGTATTTAAGTTCTGGATCCATACGATCCACATGTGCTTCTTAAATTGTCTTTTCTCCTAGAGCTGATTCCTTCTCAGCTTCAGCTAATAATTCTCTTGGACTATTTAATTCTTTGTCCCCTTCTAGAGTATTAGCCAAATTTTGTAGTTCATTTTTGGGTGTTCCCATGATACCCAGAACGTTGGAAATGCTTCCTAATAACTTTTGAAAATCATTAAGAGTCTTCTATCGATCCCTCCTTCATTGTACCTTTTGGGGTCTAATTTTTTGTAGCTCTATCTTATATCCTAAGTAATTAATAGAATCTCCTCTTTGTATTTTTTAGGAGCAATTTGCAGTCCCTAGCGAGGCAAAACTTTTTTTTACTTCTTCAAACATGCTTTCTAATGTATCTAACTTTGTATCAGCTAATAGGATATCATCCATATAGTCATAAATTATGGATTGTGGAAACTTTGCATGAATTATCTCCAATGGTTTCTGCACAAAGTATTGGTACAAAGTAGGGCTGTTTAACATTCCCTGTGGGAGGGCCTTACGTTGATATCTCTTGACTAGCTGAGAATTGTTATAATTAGGTACTGTGAAGGCAAATTTTTCTCTATCATTTTATTGTAAGGGTATGGTAAAGAAACAGTCTTTTAAGTCAATAACTATTATAGGCCATTTTTTTGGGTAGCAGAGAGGGCAAGGGCATCCCAGTCTGTAGGGACCCCATTGGCTGAATTACCTTATTAATAGCTCTCAGATCTGTCAGCATTCTCCAATTAACAAACTTTTTAAAATAACAAATGCAGGAGAATTCCAAGGGCTGGTAGATTCTTCAATGTGTTGAGCATTTAACTGCTCTTGAGCCAGCTGTTCTAAAGCTTGTAGTCTCTCTTTTGTCCAAGGCCATTGTACAACCCAGGCAGGTTTATTAGTAAGTCATTTTAAAGGTAAGGCAGTTGGTACTTCTGAGAGTTTAGTGCCCCGGACTAGGTCTCAGTAGGGCCACCAGACCAAGGGAGAATGGGGTGAAGGTGCTCAGGATAATTGGGATTTGGCGATGACAGACACAGACACCAGAGTATGTTGTGAAACTGCTGCAATTTTACTAAACATCAGGCTGAGATTTTGTACAATCTTAACAAGGAACTAAGTCCAGGGGCAAAAGGAAAACAATAGACGCAATCTTTTGTGGTCACACAATGTGGTTTTCAGAATGATTAATCCTTTCAGGCAGAGACATGCTGTGGCCTGAACCCTAAGAGCCAGATCACGTACTCAATAACTAGTGATCCATTTCTAGTAATTTATTAAAGACAGTTACAAAGTCCTCGCCAAGAGCCTTAGCCCACCTCTTTAGCACAGGTGCTATACCCCTCAATATAGCTGACCTTGTCTGCCTATCATATGTACACCATACTTTTCTGCTTCTAACCAGCCTTTCCAAAAAAGGCAACTGATTCCACAACATTCTTTCCCCCCATGATTTACCCAACCGATTCCCTTCATAGTCATAAGCCCCTGTAAAAGGGGGTGGATCTAAGCAATTTCTACTTCTGGGATTTCAACGAGGGTGTGTCCACCATTTCCCATTAATACGGTATTGAATGTACTTTCCAACCATTCTTGTGGGAGTTGCCAGTTTCCTAAGTTCTCTTTCTTGTGAGTTTGCATGAGCTGAGTGAGGGTTACCTAACAATCTTTATACTTTTACATTTTCTTCCTTAGAATCTGTGGGAACCTGAATCATTAGCTCTTTCTGTTCTAATCCATCCATGAGTGCCCCCACTGAAGTAGGGGTTTTTTGTGCTATCTGCCAAAGGGCTTGAATCACTGGGGGCGGTGCCAGTGTAACAGTTGAGGAGTTATCAGGTACGTCAAGCAAGCATCTATGGGAGTCCAGGCACAGGGAGGTTGTTATTGTCAGGAAAGAAGAAAGAAGCAGGAGTCTTGCCAACCATCCATGGAAGGCTGGTCTTTAGGGAACAATGTACCCAGGAACCATTGCTCAGGCTGATTGCCAGGGGACCACCGGTGGCCTAGCCTTGAGAGACATGTGGCCCCCTTCCTCGTGAGACCACCAGATCAGCATTTGTCACACAGGTGACACCGTCGCAGGTGTGGCAGTTTAGCAGCAGTTGTGCTCTGTTTGTATACAGCCTGAATGGTTGGTGATTATTTTTTATAGCATGTTATGATATTATTCTTAAAAATATGCATTGGTCTGTATTCCTTTTCTGAGAGTGTAGGAATTTTAATCTGGGTATTCCACTGTTGTAACAGATCTCGGCCCCAAAGATATACTGCTACTTTTGGTACATATGGCTTCAGTCTTCCTTTCTGTCCTTCTGGACCTATGCATTCAACTCATCTCGAACTCTGTTTTATCTGTGATAGGGTGCCAATCCCTAAAAGTTGGACATCTACCTCTTGAAGAGGCCCATTTGGATGCCATGATTTTGGTGTAATTATGGTCACATCTGCACCTGTGTCTACTGGGCCCTCCAGAGCCAGGCCATTAATTCGAAATCTAAGCTTTGGTCTTTGTTCATTTATGGAAGTCTGCCAAAATATTTGTTTTATATTGTTCTTTGTAAACTGTGATCCATCTATCAGAGCTGTTTTATCATCCATTGCAATGTCAGTTTCTACATTAGACATTGGTTTATTCAGTTGTCCTGGAGAGGAATTTCTTCCACAGTGACTGGGAATGTTCATACTACGTTTGATTTGGGGGCCTGCAAGAGGCCCCCTGAGGTGTTTCCCACCAGTAAAGGGTTGTGTCGTATATCTACTTTTGATCTGCACTCAATGGTCCAATGTCGGCCTTTGCCACACCTTCTACATAATCTAGGAAGTGGTTGGGGTCTCCTGTTTAGGCTATTCCTAAAAGAAGCACTGCTTCTAGGAGTACCTCACATACAGTTTTTACTTATATGACCTGGTGTACCACATTTAAAACATTTGGTACCATGGGGCCTTCTTTCACCTCTGGGATTTGCCTCTCCTATCCAAGCCTCATTACTGTAGTTAAGAGACTCAACACTATTAGTATACTGAATCTATTCTTCCAAAGGAGCTGATCTTTAATGGTGTAAGTATTCTTCTGCATTCTGCATTAGCATTGTCAAACCCCAAGGACTCAGTTAATACTTTTCTTAATTCTTTATCTGATACAGCTTTTGTTACAGCTGTGTTCAGCCTTTGTAAAAAGTCAGTGAAGGGTTCATGCGGTCCGTGAAATATCTTTGTGTATACCTCAGTTGTTTTTCCAGGTTCTGGAATTTTTTTCCCAAGCACTTAGAGCTGCTGTATGGCATAGGGATATTGTATTCTCATCATAAGTGGCTTGTACATTCCTGTCAGTGAAACATCCCTCACCAAGTATTTGATCTTGGGAGATCACAAAACCTCTGAGTTTAGCTTGTTGTAGATTCTTTTTCTGTAAGCTTTCATTGCTATTTTTGAAAGCAGATTCCAGAAAGAGATTCTTTTTCTGTAAGCCTTCGTTGCTAACTTTTAAAGCAGATTCCAGAAAGAGATACTTTTTCTGTAAGCCTTCATTGCAATTTTTTGAAAGCAGATTCCAGAAAGAGATTCTTTTTCTGTAAGCCTTCATTGCTAACTTTTCAAGCAGATTCCAGAAAGAGAATCTTTTTCTGTAAGCCTTCATTGCTAGCTTTGAAAGCAGATTCCAGAAAGAGATTCTTTTTCTGTAAATTTTCATTGATATCTTTTAAAGCAGATTTCAGAAAGAGAATCTTTCTCTGTAAAACTTCATTGCTATTTTTTAAAGCCTGTATCAGTCCCAATAATGACTCATCTTTGTTCTTATTATTAAACCAGTGTTTGAACATTGTGTGAATTATTACGATGTATGCCAAAATGGTACAGGCTAAATATGACTGAGGAAGGTCATATATTTCCAGGAGAATGTCATTCATCATACAGGCAAAAAGGTTTTTAAATTCTTGTGAGGTAATGTTGTCAGTCATACTACAAGAAATACTCAAAATTTGTTAGTCAATTTTAAAATATAAAATTATCAAGTACTTTTACTTGAAATAAGACACTGATTTGCCTAGCTTACCTTTCTGCGGTTCTGGAGGTGTAGTAGGACTTTTCAGCCAGAAGGTGGTGTTGGTACAGCTCCAAATTAGGCCCGGCTGGCAACCTTGGCTGACCTCAGCTGCAGGCAGGAAAACAGATGGTGGGGAGCTGGAGCCAACACTCAGGGAGCAGGGGAATTCCTCACTCCCAGTGGTTGTTCACTGGTCTTGGGGCTAAGCAAGGGAACTGAGACTGGACTAGCTGCTTCGTTTTTTGGGAATGGAACCCTGTAGGTGTTCCCTGGTTATATAGAACTTTGCAGGTGGGTTTAGGAACCCACCAGTCGGGGAGGAGGATGAGGGTGGGAGCCATGCAGGCCTTTGGAATTTGCCCCAAGTGAGGGCCAGATATTGGTGAAATTACTAGGCCACTTCAGGTGGTTAAAAGGAAGATGTTTTTAGTGGGTAACTTACAAATGAAGGAATAGGTAGGTCACAGGGTCTGGGAAAGGTTTATCGCAGTCCAGCAGTGTTCTCTGGAGCTCTGCTCAGTCAACAACCACCATCTAGGGTGCAGAAACAGAGAGCACGCTGGCCCATCCAGAACTCGGGTGTCTCAGCACCTCCCTTGGCCCAGCCTTGTAGGCATGACAGTTGCCAAAGTGTCAATGGGGCTTGGAACTTTCATATCAAAGCTGGAATGGCTACCCCCTACAGTACAGTGCATTGGATGGAGGAGAAGCTATGGTTGTTCTCAGTTTCCTAAGTAGAGTTGAACTATATAAGGCTTGTGTGTGTAGGAAGCACAGTTAATTTGTTCTGAGTAAGCTCACTGTTCTCCACTAAGGGAAACACGGTAGAGAAGAAGAATGCTCTTTTGCCAAAAGTAGAGTGTGTTTCTCATTATTCAATCTAGTGTTGAGTTCACCTTCATAAATAGACTTGAGTTACATGCAGTCTCTTATCCTATGAACACAGATCTTTTCGGGTAAGGAAATTGACTATTGGGCTTCCATTGAGATACACAGTGGAAAAGGCACTCGCGTGTGTTCCCAGCAAGTAAAGAGCATTGGATGGAAGAGAAGCTACTGTTCTTGTCAGTTTCCTAAGCAGAGTTGAACTAGATAAGGCCCAGATGGGTAGGAAACACAGTTATTTTGTTCTGAGTAAGCTCACTATTATGCTCTATAGGAAACACAGTAGAGTAGAAGAGTGCTCTATTCTCAAAAACAGAATGTGTTTCTCATAAGGCAACCTAGTGTTAAATTCCCCTTCATAAACGGAGTGGAATCACGTGAAGTCTCTTAGAATATGGGAAAGAGTTCTTTTTGGGTAAGGAAAGTCACTATTGGGCTCCCATTGAGATACACAGTGGAAAAAGCACTCGCGTCTATTCCCAGCAAATACAGTGCATTGGATGGAACAGAAGCAACTGTTGTGCTCAGTTTCAAAACCAGAGTTGAAATATATGTGATCCGTGTGTATAAGAGGCACAGTTCTTTTGTTCTGAGTAAGCTCACTCTTCTGGCTGTAGAGTAGAAGGGTGCTCTTTTCTCAAAATAGAGCAGGTGTCTCATTAGGCAACCCAGTGTTGAATTCCCCTTCATGAATGGAGTTGAATCACACGCAGGCTCTTATCCTATGAGCAACAGTTCTTTTCAGGTAAGGAAAGTCACTATTGGGTCCTGTTTATACACACAGGGGAAATGGCACTTGTGTCTGTTCCCAGCAAGTACAGTGCATTGGATGAAAGAGAAGCTACTGTTGTGCTCAGTTTCCTAAGCAGAGTTGAACTAGATATGGCCAGTGTGTGTAGGAAGCACAGTTCTTTTGTTCTGAGCAAGCTCATTGTTCTTTCTCTATAGGAAAGACAGTAGAGTAGAAGAGTGCTCTTTTTTCCAAAGAAGAGTGTGTTTCTTGAAGGGCAACCCAGTGTAGAATTCTCCTTCATAATGGGAGTTGAATCTCATCCAGTCTCTTATCCTACGAGCAACAGTTTTTTTCGGGTAAGGAAAGTCACAATTGGACTCCCAATGAGATACACAGTGGAAATTGCACATGTGTCTGTTCCCAGCATTACAGTTCATTGGATGGAATAAAATGTACTGCTGTGCTCAGATTCCTAAGCAAAGTTGAACTAGATATGGCCCGTTAGTGCAGGAAGCACAGTTATTTTTTTCTGAGCAAGCTCACTTTTCTGGCTGTATAGGAAACACAGCAGAGTAGAAGAGTGCTCTTTTATCAAAAGCCCTAGTATGTTTCTCATTAGGCAACCCATTGTTGAATTGGTCTTCATAAATGGAGTTGAATCACATGCAGTCTCTTATTCTATGAGCAACAGTTCCTTTCAGGTAAGGGAAGTCACTATGGGGCTCCCTTTGAGATACAGAGTGAAAACGGCACTCGCATCTGTTCCCAGCAAGTACAGTGCATTGGATTGAAGAGAAGCTGTTGTCATGCTTAGTTTCCAAAGCAGAGTTGAATTAGATATGGACAGTATGTGTAGGAAGCACAGTATTTTTGTTCTGAGTATGCTCACTGTTCTGCCTATATAGGAAACATAAAAGAGTAGAAGAGTACTCTTTTCTCAAAAGCAGAGTCTGTTTCTCTTTAGGCAACCCAGTGTTGAATTTCCCTTAATAAACAGAATTGAATCACATGCGGTCTCTTATCCTACAAGCAACAGCTCTTTTTGGGTAGGAAAGTCACTATTGAGCTCCTTTTGAGATACACAGTCGAAATAGCACTCACATCTGTTCCCAGCAAGTACAGTTCAATGTAAAAAAGAGAAACTCTGGTTGTGCTGATTTTCCTAAGTAGAGGTGAACTTCATATGTCCCATGTGTAGGAAGCACAATTCTTTTGTTCTGAGTAAACTCATTGTTCTGCCTTTATAGGAAACACAGTAGAGTAGAAGAGTACTCTTTTCTCAAAAGCAGAGTGTTTTCTTGTTAGGCTCCCAGTGTTGAATTCCCCTTCATAAATGGAGTTGAATCACATGTAGTCTCTTATCCTATGAGCAACAGTTCTTTTCAGGTAAGGAAAGTCACTATTGGGCTCCCATTGAGATACACAGTAGAAAGGGCACTCGCTTTTGCTTGCAGCAAGTATAGCTCACTGGATGGAAGAGAAGCTATTGTTGTATTTAGTTTCATAAGCAAAGTTTAACTAGCTATGGCCCATCTGTGTAGGCAGCACAGTTCTTTAGTTTCAAGTAAGGTCACTGTTCTGGCTGTAAAGGAAACACAGTAGAGTAGAAGAGTGCTTTTTTCTCAAAAGCAGAGTTTGTTTCTCCTTAGGAAACTCAGTGTTGAATTCCCCTTCATAAACAGAGTTGAATCACATGCAGTCTCTTATTCTACCAGCAACAGTTCTTTTCACGTAAGGAAGTCCCAATTGGGCTCCCATAGAGATGCAGTGTGGAAATGACACTCGTGTCTGTTCCCAGCAAGTACAGTGCATGGATAGAAGAAAAGGTAGTTTTGTGTTTAGTTTCCTAAGCAGAGTTGAACTAGTATGGCCTGTGTGTGTAGGAAGCATAGGTCTTTGGTTCTGAGCAAGCTCACTGTTCTAGCTCCTTGGGAAACACAGTAGAGTAGAAGAGTCCTCCTTTCTCAAAAAGAGAGTGTGTTTTTCCTTAGGCAACCCAATGTTGAATTCCCTTCATAATCATAGTTGAATCACATGCAGTCTCTTATCTTATGAGCAACAGTTCTTTTCGGGTAAGGAAAATCACTATAGGCCTCTCATTGAGATACACAGTACAAATGGCACTCACGTCTGTTCCTAGCAAGTACAGTGCATTGGATGGAAAAGAAGCTACTGTTGTACTCAGTTTACTAAGCAGATTTGAACTAGATATGGCCCATGTGTGGGAATCACAGTTTATATGTAACCATCTTATTAAATAAAACACCCTGGCCAATGTTAAAATATAATCCCAAGAGGTCAGAGCTAAGAGCCTTACCCTTCCTGCTTCAGCGATCCTCTTCAGCCAAGAGAGACCTACTTCTTGTGTGTTTGTCTTTATACAGACTTTCTGTTCTGCCTTCTCATTGGTTGTAAACCCAACCACATGACTGCCTCATCACTGCCTGTCTGTACAGTCCTCCAGGTCTACTATGGTTGGTAGTGAGAGTAAAGGTATGTGTCTGCAATGCTGGCTGTATCCTTGACCACACAGAGATCTACCTAGCTCTGCCTAACAAGTGCTTGGATTAAAGGCGTGCACCACGAATTCCCAGCTCTGCTATGGCTTACTATTTGCTCTGACCCCCAGGCAACTTTATTTATTAACAAACAAATAAAATCACATTTCAGTACAAATAAAATATCACCATATTTCCCCTTTACTATTATAATTAAAAAAAGCAAACGGTTATAAGTAATATATGAAAAACTATATACAAAATACTATAACTATATTCAATATATACAAGTAATAAATACCTAAACAATGTCTAGTCCACTTGTATTTGACAAATTCAGAAAAAAATAATTCCCTTATCTATCCTATTTTGGTAAGTTCAAAATGTACCTAATTCACTTTCTATCCTAACTAGTCTTCAACTATAACTAACTAATCTTTATCTATAACTAACTAATCTTCAACTCCCTCAGAGACCCAAGAAGGAAATAATATTACCTAACAAAAATAAAAACAGGAAGTGCATGCAAGCAACCTCCAAAAAATTTGTGAGTTGACAGAAATAGCCAGCTGCCTGGACAGTCACCTGAGGTTTCTCAGGAGTGTTGGGGCATCATCTTCAGCTTATAGGCTTAGCATATCTGACAGACTCATTTGTGAAGTAGGATGTACACAAGGTCAACAGTTCAACCTCACATTGGGTGAGAGCAGTCCATGTACCAGAAACACCTGAATTCCACTAGTGTCATGTCATGATTCAGGATTTTAAATTCTGGAAATTGTTGATGGATTTTGAATTCAGCTGTCCATTCTTCTTGGCTGTGTATATATGGCTTCATCTCAGCATCCCGTTCTTCTCCACATCCCTCTCTTAAATGCCAGTCTACTATTGAGAGGCATGAGCTTAGTTATTCTTCAAGAACAACTGTTTCACTGCCCAACTTGGCCCCAGGTTCTGGCCACTGGGTAGGTTCCCTTCTAGCCCTATTAAGAAGGCTCCCTTTCTCCAAGACCCCCGGTAGACCCTGCAATCTCCATGCCCTGACCCCATGCCCATCTGCCCAAGACCTCAGCCACTTCCTGAGACTTAGATTCTGGCCCCAATCTCCCATCCTGCAATGGACTTCCCTTTTGGACCAGAGGCTCCCCTTCTCTAAGACCCCCGGCAGACCCTGCAAACTGCACACCCTGCCCCCACACCCATCTGCCTGAGATCCCAGTCACTTCCTGAGACTTAGAGACCAGCCCCCAGCTCTCATCCTGCCCCTGGACTTCCCTTCTGGACAAGAGGTGAGTGTATGGGCTCAGCCTAGATCCCATCCCTCGGCACCAGCCACTCCAGGGAAGACCTGCCCAACTTGGCCCCAGGTTCTGGCTACCAGGTAGGTTCCCTTCTAGCCCTACCAGGAAGGCTCCCCTTCTCAAAGACCCCCGGCAGACCCTGTAATCTCCATGCTCTGCCCCCATACCCATCTTCCCGAGACCCCAATCACTTCCTGAGACTTAGAGACCAGCCCCCAACTCCCATCCAGTCCCTGGACTTCCCTTCTGGACAAGAGGTGAGTGTCCGGGCTCATCCTAGACCTCATCCCTGGGCACCAGCCACTCCAGGGAAGACCCGCCCAACTTGGCCCCAGGTTCTGGCCACTGGGCAGGTTCCCTTCTAGCCCTACCAGGAAGAATCCCTTCTCCAAGACCTCTGACAGACCCCACAATCTCCATGCCCTGCCCCCACGCCCATCTGCCCTAGACCCCAGCCATTTCCTGAGACTTAGAGGCTGGCCCCCAGCTCCCATCCTGCCCCAGGACTTCCCTACTTGACAAGAGTTCCCATTCCTGCCCCAGACTTCCCTTCTGAACAAGAGTGCCCATCCTGCCCCAGAATTCCTGTCTGGACAAGAACTCCCATCTTGCCCCAGACTTCCTGTCTGGACAAGAGTTCCTATCCTGCCCTGGAGTTCCCATTTGGACAAGAGAGCTCCCATCTGGACAAGAGAGAGAGACTTCCTGAATCTGTCAGCTCTGTCTGAACCAAGGGTGCTGATAAGACCAAGAATGAACCACGAGGAGATGGGCACACATCAAGGCAGAAGTACATACAACAAAATGAAGAGCAATACAGTATCACCAGGACCTAGCCCTCCTCCAACATCTAGACCTGAACATCAAAAATTGAAAGAAGTAGAAGAAAACAGCCTTATGAATAACATCATGAAGAAGATAGAGGCTTATATAAAGGAAAAGACAAAAAAATGGGAAGAATGATACAAAAAAAAAAACAAGAGGAAAGGACAAATAAAGTAGAAGAAAACAATAAAGTCCTGGAAGAAAACAATAAAGCACTGAAAGAAAATCATGAAAATGCAATGAATCAAATGAAGGAAACAGTCCAAGACCTGAAAAGGGAAATAGAAAAAATGAAGAAGACACAAACAGAGGGAATGCTGGAAATCGAAAATCTGAGTAAATGATCGGGAACTTCAGATGCAAGTATAACCAACAGAATGCAAGAGATGGAAGAGAGGATCTCTGGCATTGAAGATACAGTAGAAGAAATAGATTCATCAGTCAAAGAAAACACTAAAGCCAACAAAGTCATGAACCAAAATGTCCAAAAATTTGGGACACCATGAAAAGACCAAACCTATGAATAATAGGGATAGAAGAAGGAGAAGAATACCAACTCAAAGGCACAGAAAATATATTCAACAAGATCATAGAAGAAAACTTTCCCAACTTAAAGAAGGAAATGCCTATGAAGATACAAGAAGCTTATATAACACCAAACAGACTAGACCCCCCAAAAAAAGTCCCCTTGCCACATAATAATTAAACAACTAAATGTGCAAAATAAAGAAAGAATATTAAGAGCAGCTAAGGAAAAAGGCCAAGTGACTTTAAAGGCAAACCCATCAGAATAACACCTGATTTCTCAATGGAGACTGAAAGCCAGAAGGACTTGGACAAATGTAATGCAGACACTAAGAGACCATGGATGCCAGCCTAGACTAATATACCCAGCAAAACTTGCAATCATCATAGATGGAGTGAACAAGACATTCCAAGACAAAGCCAGATTTAAACAATACTTATCCACAAACCCATTCCTACAGAAAGCACTAGAAGGAAAATTCCAACCTAAGGAAGTCAGATACACCCTCGAAAACACAGGCAATAGATAAAACCACATCAGTAAACCCCAAAGAAGAGAAGTATACACACACTACCACCAAAAAATAACAGGAATGAACAATCACTGGTCATTAATATCCCTTAATATCAATGGACTTAATTCACCTATAAAAAGACATAGGCTTTCAGAATGGATACGAAAGAGGACCCATCTTTCTACTGCATGCAAGAAACACATCTCAAATTCAAAGATAGACACTACCTAAGAATAAAAGGCTGGGAAAAGACTTTCCAATCAAACAGTCTTAAGAAACAAGCGGGTGTAGCCACCCTGATATCCAGCAAAATAGACTTCAAACTAAAATCAATCAAAAGAGATCAAGAAGGGGATTACATACTCATCACAGGAAAAATCCACCAAAAGATGAAGTTTCAACTCTGAACATTTATGCTTCAAACACAAGGGCACCCACGTATGTAAAAGAAAGTTTGCTAAAGCTTAAACCACATATAAAACCCCACACATTAATAGTGGGAGACTTCAACACCCCACTTTCACCACTGGACAGATCTCCCAAATCAAAACTTAGCAGAGAAATAAAGGACTTAACTGATGTCATGACTCAAATGGACTTAATCGATATCTGCAGAACATTTCATCCTAACAAAAAAGAATATACCTTCTTCTCAGCACCCCATGGAACCCTCTCTAAAACTGACTACATACTTGGCCACAAGGCAAATCTCAACAGATACAAAACAATTGGAATAACCTCCTGTGTTCTATCAGACCACCATAGTTTAAAGTTAGATTTCAACAACAACAAAAACTACAGAAAACTTACAATCTCATGAAAACTTATTAATGCTCAACTGAATCACCAATGGGTTAAGGAAGAAATAAAGAAAGAAATTAAAGACTTCCTAGAGATCAACAAAAATGAAGACAACACATACCCAAACACTATGAAAGCAGTGCTAAGAGGGAAATTCATAGCACTAGAAGCCCACATAAAGAAGTTGGAGAAATCTCACACTACTGACTTAGCACACCTGAAAGCTCTAGAACAAGAAGAAGCAAAGTCTCCCAGGAAGAATAGACACCAGGAAGTTATCAAAGTGAGAGCTGAAATTAATAAGATAGAAACAAAGAGAACAATACAAAAAATTAATGAAACAAAGAGTTGGTTCTTTGAGAAAATCAACAAGATAGACAATCCCTTATCCAAACAAACCCAAAGACAGAGAGAGAGCATCCAAATCACCAATATCAGAAATGAAAAGGGGGACATAACAACAGACAATGAGGAAATCCAGAGAATCATCAGGTGATACTTCAAAAATCTCTACTCCACAAAACTGGAAAATCTAAAAGAAATGGATAATTTTCTGAATAGGTACCACATACCTAAGTTAAATCAAGACCAGACAACCCATTTAAATAGTCTGATAACCCCTAAGGAAATAGAAACAGTCATTAAAAGTCTTCTGAGCAAAAAAAGCCCAGGACCAGATGGTTTCAGCGCAGAATTCTACAAGATCTTAAAAGAAGAGTTATTACCCATACTCTCTAAATTGATCCACACAATAGAAACAGAAGGAAAATTACCAAACTCCTTCTGTGAAGCTACAATTACCTTGATTCCTAAACCAAACAAGGATACAACAAAGAAAGAGAACTACAGACCTATCTCCCTCATGAACATTGATGCAAAAATAATAAAATACTGGCAAACGGACTCCAAGAGCACATCAAAACAATTATCCACCACGATCAAGTAGGCTTCATCCCAGGGATGCAAGGGTGTTACAACATATGAAAGTCCGTCAATGTAATACACCATATAAACAAACTCAAAGAAAAAAAACCACATGATTATCTCACTAGATGCAGAAAAGGCATTTGACAAAATCCAACACCCCTACATGATAAAGGTCTTGGAGCGATCAGGAATACAGGGAACATACCTAAACATAATAAAGGCATAATTATAGCAAGCCAACAGTCAACATCAAATTAAATGGAGAGAAACTCAAAACAATTCCACTAAAATCAGGAAGGAGGCAAGGCTGTCTGCTCTCCCCATACTTATTCAATATAGTACTTGAAGTTCTAGCCAGAGCAATAAGACAACATAAGGAGATTAAGGGGATACAAATTGGAAAGGAAGAAGTCAAGCTTTCCCTATTTGCAGATGACATGATAGTATACATGAGTGACCCCAAAGATTCAACCAAGGAACTGATAGAGCTTATAAACACCTTCAGCAACATAGCAGGATACAAGATCAACCAAAAAAATCAGTAGCCCTCCTATATGAAATTGATAAAGAGGCTGAGAAGGAAATCAGAGATACATGACCCTTTACAATAGCCACAAATGACATAAAATACCTTGGGGTAACACTAACCAAGCAAGTGAAGGACCTATATGACAAGAACTTGAGTCCCTGAAAAAAGAAATTGAAGAAGATGTCAGAAAATGGAATGATCTCCCATGCTCATGGATAGGCAGGACTAACATAGTAAAAATGGCAATTTTACCAAAAGCAATCTACAGATTCAATGCAATCCCCATCAAAATACCAACACAATTCTTCACAGACCTGGAAAGAATAATACTCACCTACATATGGAAAAACAAAAAACCTAGGATAGCCAAAAGAATCCTGTACAATAAAACAACCTCTGGAGGCATCAAGATCCCTGACTTCAAGCTCTTCTATAGAGCTACAGTAACTAAAAACAGCTTGGTACTGTCATAAAAACCAACATGTGGACCAATGGAATCGAATTTAAGACCCTGACATTAATCCGCACACCTATGAACATATAATTTTTGACAAAGAAGCCAAAAGTGTACAATGGAAAAAAGAAAGCATCTTCAACAAATGGTCCTGGCATAACTGGATATCAACGTGTAGAAGGCTGCAAATAGATCTATATCTATCATCGTGTCCAAAACTTAAGTCCAAGTGGATCAAGGACCTCAACATAAATCCAGCTACTGTGAACCTGCTAGAAGAGAATGTATGAAGTAGTCTTGAATGCATTGGCATAGGAGATCACTTCCTAAATATAACACTGGTAGCACAGACACTCAGAGAAACAATCAATCAATGGGAGCTCTTGAAACTGAGAAGCTTTTGTAGATCAAAGGATACAGTCATCATGGCAAAGTGACAGCCTACAGAGTGGGAAAAGGTCTTCACCAACCCCACATCTGACAGAGGAATGATATTCAGAATATATAAGGAACTCAAGAAATTAGTTATCAAAGTGCCCAACAGTCCAATTAAGAAATGGTCTATAGAACTAAACAGAGAATTCTCAACAGAGGAAACTCAAATGGCTGAAAGACATTTAAGGAATTGCTCAACATCCCTAATTATCAGGGAAATGAAAATCAAAACAACTCTGAGATACCACCTTACGCCTGTCAGAATGGCTAAGATCAAAAACACTGAAGACACCTTATGCTGGAGAGGATGTGGAGCTAGGGGAACTCTCCTCCACTGCTGGTAGGAATGCCAGCTTGTACAACCACTTTGGAAATCAATATGGTGCTTTCTTAGAAAATTGGGAATCAATCTCCCCCAAGATCCAGCTATACCACTCTTAGGCATATATGTAGATGTATCCAACCTTCTTATTAAATAAGAAACACAGAACCAATGCAAAGAAGAAAGCCAAGAGGTCAGAGCTAAGAGCTAAAACCTTACCCTTCCTCCTGCGGTGGTCCTACCTCTCCGAACCAGAGCTACCCCTGTGTTAAAGTCTTTATATAGAGTTCCTCTCCTGCCTTCTCATTGGTTATAAACCCAACCACATGACCGCCTCCTCACGGCCTGTCTGTATATGCCTCTAGGTTTTCCATGATTGGTATTAAGATTAAAGGCATGTGTATCCAATAATGGCTGTATCCCTGAACACACAGAGACTTACCCAGCTCTGCCTACCAAGTGCTGGAATTACAAGCGTACACTACCACTGCCCTGCTTTCCTATGGCTTGCTAATAGCTCTGACCCCCGGTCAACTTTATTTATTAACATACAAATAACATTTTAATACAAATAAAATATCACCATATATATACCTAAGGAATGCTCAATCATACCACAAGAGCACTTGCTCAGCTATGTTCATATCAGCATTGTTTGTAATAGCCAGAACCTGGAAACCACCTAGATGTCCTTCAACTGAAGAATGGATAAATAAAATGTGGTACATATACACAATGGAATACTACTCAGCAGAGAAAAACAATGACATCATGAGTTTTGCAGGCAAATGATGGATCTAGAAAAAATCATCCTGAGTGAGGTAACCCAGACTCAGTAGGACAAACATGGTATGTACTCACTCACAGGAGGATACTAGATGTGGAACAAGGATGACTGGACTGCTATTCACAACACCAGGGAGTCTACCTGGAAAATAGGACCCCAAGAAAGACATTGGGATCACCCAATGATGGAGAAATGGATGAGATCTACATGAACAGCCTGGACATGAGTGGTGGTAATGAAGGGTGAGGATCGAGGGAAAGGGAAATTGGGGGAGCGGGAGATCCCAGCTGGATCAAGAACACAGAGGGAGAACAAGGAATAGGAGACCATGGTAAATGAAGACCATATGAGAATAGGAAGAAAGGAAGTGCTAGAAAGGCCCATAGAAATCCACAAAGATACCCCCACAATAGACTGCTGGCAATGTTCAAGAGACAACCCGAACTGACATACTCTGGTGATGGGATGGCCAAACACCCTAATTGTTGTGCTAGAAACCCCATCCAGTGACTGAGGGAACTGGATGCAGAGATCCACAGCTAGGCCCCGGGTGGAGCTCTGGGAGTCCAATTAGCGAGAAAGAAGAGGGTTTATATGAGCAAGAATTGTTGAAACCAAGGTTACATAAAGCACAGGGACAAATAGCCAAAAGAATGGAAACACATGAACTATGAACCATTGGCTGAGGGACCTCCAACTGGATCAGGCCCTCTGAACGGGTGGGATAGTTGATTGGTTTGATCTGTTTGGGAGGCATCCAGGCAGTGGGACCGGGTCCTGTGATCATTGCATGAGTTGGCTGTTTGAAACCTGGGCCTTATGCAGAGTCGCTTGGCTCAGCCTGGGAGGAAGGGACTGGACCTGCCTGAACTGAGTCTACCAGGTTGATCTCAGTCCTCGGGGGAGGCTTTGCTCTGGAGGAGGTGGGAATGGGGGGTAGGCTGGGGGAAAGGGGAAGGAGGCAGGAGGCAGAAGAACAAGGGAATCCATGGCTGATATGTAGAACTGAATTGTATTGTAAAATAAAATTAAATTAAATTAAAAAAAAAGAAAAATGGAAATTAAAAAAAAGAATAACTGTTACAGCTCCTGTTCCATTGTACAAAAGAAGTCATCGGCCCACTGCCTGTTCAGTTTCTTCAATGCCCATATTCTCTCTGAAGTAGATTCGTACTGCCAGGAGCCTACATGTCTCATAGTCATAACAAAAAGAAAAATTTTCTAAGTTATTAAAACATTTAAAATGCCATATTCTGTAGATCTCTGAAGGGTTTGAAGATGACCTGTCTATCTAAAATATATCCGCTGAATCTTGAAAACATACCTAATATGACTACAAGTTCTATTGTAATGTCTAACTACTCACTTTCATTTCTTTTTATCCTGATAGTTGGTAATAATAACATTCAAGAATCAGAAAATTGCATTATTTGTTAAATGAATGGAATAAGTACAATTAGAAATATACATATAGCATTTTCTAACAATATCAATTTCAATATATATATAATTTGTATACAATATAAAACAATCCAATCCAATGTAATGTATTTAAAACTAGTAATTGTCTTTTTCTTTTTCTTTCATTTTTTAAAACAAGAACCTTAAATCTAATCTCCCTTGCTTAGCTCATTTCCTTACCCTAGACAACAACTTGTAACCAACCCCCCTTAACAATGAAAATTATCCCAGACCCAAAACCCATTAAAAGACCAAAAAACCACCCATCACACACCACCTCTTTGGGAATGTGGGCATTGTATTCTTAAAATTGCTTCCTGCTGGGTATGGGTGAAGGTATCTTTTTCCTGAAAAGAAAAATTTTAGGTTATTTGTCAAATTCTCGGAAAGGTAACTATATCCTTCATTATCCAGTCTGTGTATAATGCCAAAGTTCAGGGTTTATCTCAAGTCCTTATTTAAGTAGTCTTTGAGACTGGATCATCTCAGCCAGCCCTCTCAAAATTGCTCTGAGCACCTTGTAGTTCAAAGCTGATCTGTAGATGATGTTTGTCAGTTTAGTGATATTATTGTTGTCCACATGGAATTGTTGTTGTTGTGGGGCCTCATCTTCTTCCGGGAGACTTCAGTTGATGTTAGGCCTGGTGGTGATTTCCTGCAGAAAACTGATAAGAGACTCGAACACAAAGACATATATATGCAGCTAATTGAAGCCTTTTTTCTAGAATTAGTTAGTAGTCTATATGACCATTCATAGCTTAACAAAGTTTAAAATGTATATATATGAATATATATTAATCTTTAAAATTTGATATACAATTCAAAAGAATCAGAATAGAATCCAAGAATTGAGATTAGTAATAGAATAGTCCCTTAATTAATTTGGTTTTTCTCCTGTCCCATAGCAGAAGATGGATCTTTTCTTCTGGCATGATACATAGAGTTTGCATTTTTCTTTTAACAACATGCTTGAGTTTAAAGAAGGAGAGAGCCATTCTCCAACTCCAAAGTCAGCTTTAAATTTTAATTGAACTGGGACTTTTAGAAGACCAATAGTGTTAAATTTCTTTAGAGAAGAGCAGAAACAAATATTTAGGAAGACTTATAAATTTTTTATATGATATACCCATATGCTATTTCACTCTGTTTCCTGGGATAGATGATTTGTCCCTTTTTTTCAGCTGTCTCATTTGTCCAGTGTTCTTCAGATTCCTTAACCTTCATTCTCCTAAAAGACTAAAACAAAAACCTTTCCCCAAGACTAATTTTGGGGATGTTCCTTTTTGGCAAGTTATTATCTGATTAAATGAAAAGGCATGTGTTACTGGTATACATTAGTTTAAATAGGATGTTCATGCTGGTTGTTGAACTATCACCTCCTTTAATTAAGAGGTCTCTCTTGTTCAAATCGAACCTTTATCAATTTTGATGGTACCCACAGCTTATCTTCTCCTGTAGAAACAAAAGCAAAACCTTGTCCCCAATGTAACACATACCCTGGTTTCCATTCTGAGGTCAGCACAATCTCAAAGTATATAGGCTGATTTAATTCTGTAGTTTTTTCTATTATCCAATGTCTCTCTGCAGCTGTTGTTCCTTTCTAATTGGCACTGAGAAAATTCAAAGTTAATAGAGCATTATGCAATCTATTTCTGGGGTTTTTTGTTACCCCTTTCTGTTTATTTAGCATATCCTTTAGAGTTGTGTTTGATCTTTCCATAACTGCTTGACATGTAGGATTATGTGGTATACCTGTAATATGCTTTATATTGTAATGCAAAAAACTGTTTCATTTAACAGAGACATATGATGGAGCATTGTTAGTTTTTATTTGTGCAGGTATACCCATGATGGCCATAACTTCTAGTAAATGAGTGATTACAGAATCAGCCTTTTCAGAACTCAAAGCAGTTGCCCATTGAAATCCTGAATAAGTATCGATGGTATGGTGTACATACTTCAATTTTCCAAATTCTGCAAAGTGAATCATGTCCATCTGCCAGATTTCATTCCTCTGAGTACCCTTTGGGTTACATCCTGCTGGTAATGGTGTTTGATTATAGAAGGAACAAGTAGGACATTTCTTTACTATTTCTTTGGCTTGTTGCCAGGTTATGGAAAAATCCTTTTTTAAACCCTTATTATAGACATGATGTTTTTTATGAAATTCTCAGGCCTCCAGCACATTTCCTATCAATAACTTATCAATCTCATCATTGCCTTGTGCTAGAGGGCCTGGCATGCCAGTATGGGATCAAATGTGAGTTATATATAAAGAATGACTCCTTTTCCTGATTGTATCTTGTAATTGAATAAATAGTGAAGTTAATTCTGAAGCATCAGGGATAAATTTTGCAGTCTCAATTTGTAATACCACCCTTTCAGCATACTGACAGTCAGTTACTATGTTGAGAGGTTGAAAAATCTATTAATACCAACAGAATAGCATACAATTCTGATTTTTGAACTGAATTATAAGGACTTTGAACCACTTTACTTAAATTTTCTGATTTATAACCCGCCTTTCCTTGTTTGTTGGCATCTGTATAAAATGTACAAACTCCAGATATGGGTTTTTCCCATACAATTCGAGGCAAGATCCAATCAGCTCTCTGCATAAGATCAATTCTATCACTTTTGGGATATTTGCTGTTAATTTCTCCCAAAAAATTACTGCAAGCTCTTTGCCAAGGTTCACTTTCTGTCCATAATTTTTCAATGTCCTCCCTAGTTAAAGGTATGACAATTTCTGCCTGGTCTATTCCTGATAGTTGATGAAGTCTCAATTTTCCTTTCCAAATCAATCAGAGAGCCTCCCAGGCCTTTGGAATTTGCCCCACGTGAGCACCAGACATTGGTGAAATTACTAACGCCACTCGATGTGGTTAAAAGGAAGATGTAGCCAGGCGGTGGTGGTGCACACCTTTAATCCCAGCACTCGGGAGGCAGAGCCCGGTGGATCTCTGTGAGTTTGAGGCCAGCCTGGTCTACAAAGAGAGTTCCAGGAAAGACGCAAAGCTACACAGAGAAACCCTGTCTCGAAAAAACAAAAAACAAAAAAAAACAAAAAAAAAAGGAAGATGTATTTAGTGGGTAACTTGCAAATGAAGCGATAAGTAGGTCGCAAGGTCTGGGGAAGGTTTATTGCAGTCCAGCAGTGTTCTCTGGAGATCTGCTTGGTCAACCACCACCCTCTAGAGTCCAGGAACAGAGAGCACGCTGGCCCAACAAGATCTCAGGTCTCTCGGAGCCTCCCTTGGCCCCGCTTTGCAGGGGCCAAGAGTGTGTCTCTTGTTATCAACCCAGTGTTGAATTCCCCTAAATAAATGGAGCTGAATCACATGCAGTCTCTGATCGTATGAGCAACAATTCTTTTCAGGTAAGGAAAGTCACTATTGGGCTCCCATTGAGATTCACAGTGGAAATGGCACTCCCATCTGTTCTCAGCAAGCAGAGTGCATTGGGTAGAAGAGAAGCGACTGTTGTGCTAAGTTTCCTAAGCAGAGTTGAACTAGATATTGCCCATGTGTGTAGGAAGTACAATTCTTTTGTTCTGAGTAACCTCACTGTTCTGGCTGTATAGGAAAGACAGAGAGTAGAAGAGTGCTCTTTTCTCAAAAACAGAGTGTGTTTTTCATAAGGCAACAAAGTGTTGAATTACCATTCATAAACAGAGTTGAATCACATGCAGTCTCTTATCCTATGAGAAACAGTTCTTTCTGGGTAAGGAAGTCACTATTGGGCTCCCATTGAGAAACACAGTGGAAACAGCAATCGCCTGTTTCCCAGCAAGCACACTGCATTGGATGGAATAAAAGGTACTGTTGTATTCAGATTCCTAAGGAGAGTTGAACTAAATATGGCGTGTGTGTGTGTAGGAAGCACAGTTCGTTTGTCCTGAGCAAGCACACTGTTCTGGCTCCATAGGAAACACAGTAGAGTAGAACAGTGCTACTTTCTAAAAAGCAAAGAGTGTTTCTTGTAAGACAAGTTAGTTGTGATTTCCTCTTCATAAACGGAGTTGAATCACATGCAGTTACTTTTCCTATGAACAACAGTTCTTTTCTGGTAAGGAAAGTCACTATTAAGCTCCCATTGTTATACATAGTGCAAATAGCACTCGCTTCTGTTCCCAGAAAGTGCAGTGTATTGGAAGGAAGAGTAGCTACTGTTCCTGTTAGTTTCCTCAGCAGAGTTGAACTAGATATGGCCCGTGTGTGTACAAAGCACAGTTCCTTTGTCCTGAGCAAGTTCACTGTCATGGTTCTATAGGAAACATAGTAGACTAGAAGAGTGATCCTTTCTCAAAAGCTGATAGTGTTTCTTGTAAGGCAAGCTAGTGTTGATTTCCCCTTTATAAACGAAGTTGAATTACATGCAGTTTCTTGTCCTAAGAACAACAGTTCCTTTTTGGTAAGGGAAGTCACTATTTTACTCCCATTGCCATACACAGTGCAAATATCACTTGCATCTGTTCCCAGCAAGTGCAGTGTATTGGATGGAAGAGAAGCTCCTGTTCTTGTCAGTTTCCTAGGCAGAGTTGAACTAGCTATTGCTGTGTGTATAGGAATTATAGTTCTTTGGTTCTGAGCAAGCTCACTGCTCTGAGTGTATAAAAAAAACAGTAGAGTAGAAGAGTGCTCCTTTCTGAACAGCAGAGTGTGTTTCCTGTAAGGCAAGCTAGTGTTGAAACCCCCTTTATAAATGGAGTTGAATCACATGCAGTTTCTGGTCCTACGAGCAACAGTTCTTTTCTGGTAAGGAAAGTCACTGTTGTGCTCTCATTGCCATACACAGTCCAAATAGCACTCGCTTCTGTTCCCAACTAGTGCAATGTATTGGACAAAAGAGCGGCTACTGTTCTTGTCAGTTTCCTAAGCAGAGTTGAACTAGATATGGCCCATCTGTTTAAGAATCACAGTTCTTTTGTTCTGAGCAAGCTGACTTTTCTGGCTGTATTACAAACACAGTATAGTAGAAGAGTGCTTCTTTCTCAAAAGCAGAGCATGTTTCTTCTAAGGCAATAAGTGTTGATATCCCCTTCAATGGAATTGAAACACATGCAGTTTCTTGGACTATGAGCAACAGTTCTTTTCTGGTAAGTAAAGTCAGTAACGGCATCCCACTGCCATACACAGTGCACACAGCTTATTACAATATAAAGCATATTTCAGGTATACCACATAATCCTACATATCAAGCAGTTATAAAAAGATCAAACTCAACTCTAAAGGATATGCTAAATAAACAGAAAGGGGTAACAAAAACCCCCAGAAATAGACTGCATAATGCTCTATTAACCTTGAATTTTCTCAATGCCAATGAGAAAAAAACAATAGCTGCAGAGAGACACTGGATAATAGAAAAAACTACAGAATTAAATCAGCCTATATACTTTAAGGATGTGCTGACCTCAGAATGGAAACCAGGATATGTGTAACGTTGGGGACGAGGTTTTGCTTTTGTTTCTACAGGAGAAGATAAGCTCTGGGTACCATCAAAATGATAAAGGTTCGATTTGAACAAGAGAGTCCTCTTAATTAAAGGAAGTGACAGTTCATCAACCAGCATGAACATCCAATTTAAACTAACTTATACCAGTAACACATGCCTTTTCATTTAATCAGATAATAACTTGCCAAAAAGGAACATCCCCAAAATTAGTCTTGAGGAAATGTTTTTGTTTTTGTCTTTTTTGGAGAATGAAGGTTAAGGAATCTGAAGAACACTGGACAAATGAGACAACTGAAGAAAAGGGACAAATCATATACCCCAGGAAACAGAGTGAAATGGCATATGGGTATATCATCTAAAAAATTTATAAGTCTTCCTAAATGTTTGTTTCTGCTCTTCTCTAAAGAAATTTAACACTATTGGTCTTCTAAAAGTCCCAGTGCAATTAAAATTTAAAGCTGACTTTGGAGTTGGAGAATGGCTCTCTCCTTCTTTAAACTCAAGCATGTTGTTAAGAGGAAAATGCAAACTCCCTGTATCATGCCAGAAGAAAAGAGCCATCTTCTGCTATGGGACAGGAGAAAAGCCAAATTAATTAAGGGACTATTCTATTACTAATCTCAACTCTTTAATTCTATTCTGATTCACGTTTCTTAAAGTATTAATTTTATATCAAAATTTCCAAGATTATTCATATATATATATATATATATACATACATATATATATATATGTATATATATACATTTTAAACTTTCTTCAAATATGAATGGTCATATAGAGTACTAATTAATTCTAGAAAAAAGGCTTCAATTAGCTGCATGTATATGTCTTTGTGTTCGATTCTCTTATCAGTTTTCTGCAGGAAATCACAGCCAGGCCTACCATAAACTGAAGTCTCCAAGAAGAAGATGGGACCCAACAACAACAACAATTCCACGTGGACAATAATAATATCACTAAGATGACAAACATCATCTACAGATCAGCTTTGGACTACAAAATGCTCAGAGAAATTTTGAGATGCCTAGCTGAGATGATCCAGTCTCAAAGACTACTTGAATAAGGCCTTGAGATAAAACCTGAACTTTGGCATCGTACACAGACTGGATAACGAAGGATATAGTTACCTTTCCGAGAATTTGACAAATAACCTAAAATTTTTCTTTTCAGGATAAAGATACCTTCGCCCATACCCAGTAGGAAGCAATTTTAAGAATACGACGCCCACATTCCCAAAAAGGTGGTGTGGGGCGGGTGGTTTTTTGGTCTTTTTAATGGGTTTTGGGTCTGGGGTAATTTTCATTGTTTAGGGGGGTTGGTTACAAGTTGTTTTCAAGGGTTAGGAAAAAGGCTAAGCAAAGGAGATTAGATTTAAGGTTCTTGTTTAAAAAAAAAGAAAGAAAAAAAAGGTAAAGTCAATTACTAGTTTTAAATACATTGGATTGGATTGTTTTATATTGTATACAAATTATATATATTGAAATTGATATTGTTAGAAAATGCTATAGTATATTTCTAATTGTACTTATACTGTTCATTTAACAATGTAATGCAATTTTCTGATCCATGAATGTTATTATTACCAACTATTAGGATATAAAGAAATGAAAGTTAGTAGTTAAATATTATAATACAACTTGCAATCATATTAGGTATGTTTTAAAAATTGAGTAGATACATTTTAAACAGACAGGTCATTTTCAAACCCTTCAAGATCTACAGAATATGGCATTTAAAATGTTTTAATAACTCAGAAAAATTTTCTTTTTTTTATGACTATGAGACATGTCAGCTCCTGGCAGTACCAATCCACTTCAGAGAAAATATGAGCATTGAAGCAACTGCACATGGAATAAACTTTCATTGTGGCAAATGTTAGCCACTGGACAACAAGGTATCCTGGAATCAACTGTTGACAAACAGGACAGACAGGACACGAAACAAAGGACTACTGACTCTTGCCAAAACAAGTGTGGTTATGGCTTTATCAAAAGACGTCTTCTGAGGCCAGGACAATATGGCATCATCCCTGAAGTGGCCTTCGCAATCCGGAAAAAGTACAGTGCCCCTTTCTTCTAAGGCAGCTGAACAGGCAGTAGGCCAATGGCTTCTGATGTGCAATGGAACAGCAGCTGAAACAGTTATTCTTGAAGAGTAACTAAGCTCACGCCTCTCAATACAAGACTGACATTTAATGGAGGGATTTGAAGAAGAATGGGATGATGAGATGAAGCCACATATACACAGCCAAGAAGAATGGACAGCTGAATTCAAAAACTATCAACAATTTCCAAAATTTAAAATCCAGAATCATGACAGGAAACTAGTGGAATTCAAGTGTTTCTGGTACATGGACTGCCCTTACCCAATGTGAGGTTGAACTGTTGACCTTGTGGACATCCTACTTCACAAATGAGTCTGTCAGATACGCTAAGGCTATAGGCTGAAGATGATACCCAAACACTGTGGAGAAAGCTCAGGTGACTGTCCAGGCAGCTGGCTGTTTCTGTCAGCACACAAATTTTTTGGAAGTTGCTTGAATGCACTTCCTGTTATTATTTTTGTTAGGTAATATTATTTTCCTTCTTGGATCTCTGAGGGAGTTGAAGATTAGTTAGTTATAGTTGAAGACTAGTTAGGATAGAAAGTGAATTAGGTACATTTTGGACTTACCAAAATAGGATAGAGAAGGAATTATTTTCTCTGAATTTGTCAAATACAAATCGACTAGACATTGTTCAGGTATTTATTACTTTTATACATTGTATATAGTTATCTTACTTTTGTATATAGTTTTTCTTATGTTAGTTATAACCTTTTTCCTTTATTCTTTTTATAAAAATAGAAAAAGGGAAATATGGTGGTATTTTATGTGTACTGAAAAGTGATTTTAATTGTATGCTAATAAATAAAGTTACTTGGGAATCAGAGCTATTAGAGCCATATCAAAAGCTGTGTGGTGACAGTGCACATCTTTAATCCCAGCATTTGACAGGCAGAGCTAGGTAGATCTTTTTGTGTTCAAGGATACAGCCAACAGACCGTAACGAGGCAGTCATGTGGTTGGTTTTACAACCGATGAGAAGGCAGAAGAGAAAATCTATATAAAGACAAACAGAAAGAAAGAAGGTCTCTTTTGGAGAGGTCTCTAGGCTGAAGGGGCTAGCTGCAGCAGGTGGGTAAGGCTGTAGCTCTGATCTCTTGGCTTTCTTCTTTGCATTGGTTTTGTGTTTCTTACTTAATAAAAGGGTTGGTTACACCTACAAATCACAGTAGAGTAGAAGAGAGCTCCTTTCTCAAGAGCAGAGTGTGTATCTTGTAAGGCAAGCAAGTGTTCAATACCCCTTGATAAAGGGAGTTGAATCACATGCAGTTTCTAATCCTATGAGCATCAGCTCTTTCCTGGTAAGGAAAGTCCGTATTGCACTTCCATTGCCATACACAGTGCAAATAGTACTCTGGTTTCTTCCAATCAAGTGCAGTGTATTGGATGGAAGAGAAGCTACTGTTCTTGTCAGTTTACTAAGCAGAGTTCAACTCGATATGGACCATGTGTATGAAGCACAGTTCTTTTGTTCTGAGCAAGCTCACTGTTCTGGCTCTATAGGAAACACAGTAGAGTAGAAGAATGCTCCTTTCTCAAAAGCAGAGTGTGTTTCTTGTAAGACCAGCTGGCATTGATTTCCCCTTCATAAATGGAGATAAGTCACATGCAGTTTCTGGTCCTATGAGCAAGAGTTCTTTTCTGGTAAGGAAAATCACTATTGTGCTCCCATTGGAAAAACACAAGGAAAATAGCACTCGCGTCTGTTCCCAACAAGTACAGTGTATAGGAAGAAAGAGAAGCTACTGTTTTTGTCAGTTTCCTAAGCAGAGTTGAACCAGATGTGGCCCGTGTGTGTAGAAAGCAAAGTTCTTTTGTTCTGAGCAAGCTCACTGTTCTGGCTGTATAGGAAACACAGTAGAGTAGAAGTGTGCTCCTTTCTCAAGAGCAGAGTTTGTTTCTTCTAAGGTGAGCTAGTGTTGAATTCCCCTTCATAAATGGAGTTGAATCTCATGCAGTTTCTGGTCCTACTAGCAAGAGTTCTTTTCTGGTAAGGAAAGACACTATTTCACTCCCATTCCAACTCACAGTACAAGTATCACTCGCGTCTGTTCCCAGCAAGTGCAGTGTATTGCACAGAGGAGAAACTACTGTTCTTGTCAGTTTCCTAAGCAGAGTTGTAGTAGATATGGCCCGTGTGTGTAGGAAGCACAGTTCTTTTGTTCTGAGCAAGCTCACTGTTCTGACCCTATAGGAAACACAGTAAAATAGAAGAGTGCTCCTTTCTCCAAAGCAGAATGTGTTTCTTGTAAGGCAAGCTAGTGTTGATTTACCCTTCATAAACGGAGTTGAATCACATGCAGTTTTTTGGTCCTCCGAACAGCAGTTCTTTTCTGGTTGGAAAGTGACTATTGAGGCCTATTGCCATACACAGTGCAAATAGCACTTGCGTCTTTTCCCAGCCAGTGCAATATATTGGACACAAGAGAAGGTACTGTTCTTTTCAGTTTCCTAAGCAGAATTGAACTAGATATGGCTCATGTGTAGGAAGCACAGTCCTTTTGTTCTGAGCAAGCTCACTGTTCTGGCTCTATAGGAAACACAGTAGAATAGAAGAGTGCTCCTTTCTGAAAAGCAGAGTGTGTTTCTTGTAAGGAAAGTTAACGTTGATTTCCACTTCATAAACGGAGTTTAATCCCATCGAGTTTTTTGTCCTATGAGAAACAGTTCTTTTCTCTAAGGAATGTCACTATTTTGCTCCCATTGTCATATACAGGGCAAATAGCACTCGCGTCTGTTCCCAGCAAGTGCAGTGTATTGGACGTTAGAAAAGATACTGTTCTTGTCAGATTCCTAAGCAGAGTTGAACTAGATATGTCCCAGGTGTGTAGGAAGCACGGTATTTTTGTTCTGAGCAAGCTCAATCTTCTGGCTTCGTAGGAAACACAGTAAAGTAGAAGAGTGCTCCTTTCTCAAAAGCAGAGTGTGTTTCTCATAAGACAAGCTAGTGTTGACTTTTCCTTCATAAATGGAATTGAATCACACGCAGTTTCTTGTCCTACTAGCAACATTGCTTGTCTGGTAGGAAGCATCACTATTGTGCTCTGTTTGCCATACACAGTGCAAATAGCCCTCATGTCTGTTCCCAGCAAGTGCAGTGCATTAGACAGAAGAGAATCTACTATTCTTGGCAGTTTCCTAAGCAGAGTTGAAATAGATATGGCCTGTGTGTTTAGGAGGCACAGTTCTTTTGTTCTGAGCAAGCTCATTGTACTGGCTCTACAGGAAACACAGTAGAGAAGAAGAGTACTCCTTTCTCAAAAGCAGAGTGTACTTCTAGTAAGGTAAGCTAGTGTTGAATTCCTCTTCATCAACAGAGTTGAATCACATGCAGTTTCTTGTACTATGAGCAACAGTTCTTTTCTGGTAGGAAAGTGACTATTGCGATCCCATTGCCATACACAGTACAAATAGCACATGCGTTAGATCCCAGGAAATGTAGTGTATTTGGCGTAAGAGAAGCTACTGTTCTGTCAGTTTCCTAAGAAGAGTTGAACTAGATATGGCCCGAGTGTATAGGAAGCATAGTTCTTTTTTTCTGCGCAAGCTCACTGTTCTGGTTGTAAAGGAAACACAGTAGAGAAGAAGAGTGCTCCTATCTAAAAAGCAGAGTGTTTTTCTTGTACAGCAAGCTAGTGTTCATTTCCCTGCTGTGGGATGTTCTGTATGGCAAATGTGTTGCTAATTAGTCAATAAATAAAACACTGATATTCCATTGTCTAGGCAGGAAGTATAGGCGGGACAAGGAGGAGAATAAAGCTGGGAAGTGGAAGGCTGAGTAAGAGAGACACTGCCAGCCGCCATGATGAGAAACAGCAGGTGAAGATGCTGGTAAGCCATGAGCCATGTTGCAAGGTATAGATTAATGGAAATGGATTAATTTAAGCTGTAAGAACAGTTAGAAAGAAGCCTGCCACGGCCATACAGTTTGTAAGCAATATAAGTCTCTGTGTTTACTTGGTCAGGTTTGAGCGCCTGTGGGACTGGCAGGTGATAGAGATTTGTCCTGACTGTGGGCCAGGCAGGAAAACTCAAGCGACAAATGGCGTCCAACGTGTGGCAAGAGTTTCCACCTAAAAACTGAGAGAAAAGATTCTAAAACGGATTTAAAAACAGCTTCCTAATTGTCTCTCTCAAATGAGCGGCAGCTGCCGGTTTGAGCTACTTGTGGGTTCCTAGCATGCATGCTCGACCTGCAGTATGGTGGGAATGAGGCCTCTGCAAGTGGCACATTAAGCTGCATGGTGGATTTAGACTTTGCTAGTACAAAAAAAAAGAGGTTTCTGGTCTACACGCTGCTTGGATAAAAGCATAGACCCATGATAGCTCCTAGAGCTGGTGGTAAACGTAGCCATGTTGGGAAGCTGAGGTGGGCAGAGCCAGCAGCCACAGCTGCTGCATTTTAAAGCAAGAGATACACAATAAGACAGATTCAGATGTAATAGTTTACAATGTGTGTAAAATATACGTAGGCTTAAAAGAGAAGAAAAAGGTGATATATACAGTTACATAAAGAAATATATAGTTAAAAAAATAAAGTCTTTAAAGAGACAGTAAAATTAATAATGAAAATAAGCCACATAAAGATGAATATTACACAGAGAATCTGGATTGTGTTGTCTTTGGGATTCTTAACTGCAGAGAGATATTTGATTGTAAAGGAAGCTGAGTTAAACCAATATGTATACTTTAAAGATACCTTGACTTGAAAATTTGGATATAAGGATATGTTGCTTTGGAAAAGAGTCTCTTTTGTTTCCACAGAAAGCCAAAGGCTATGGATTTGTTCCAGATTAAGATACATCAGATTTGACCAGCCAAGACCCCCTGAAGGTCTCCGATGACACCATGGCCCAGATGATCCAACATCCAGAACGATTTGAAGGCAACTGGCTCAGACAATACAGCCTCATGGACTATTCCAAAATCCTAAAATTTTCTTTGTATCCCCATAAGATACAGCGCCCCCCTCCAGCAGGAAGTAGTAAGAGAAGCTACACCCAAATTCACAAATTATATGTAATTTTACTTTGTTAAGGTTAAAACCTTCCTTCTTGAAAAAAAAAATGAAAAGGGGGGAAGTGCTGTGGGATGTTCTGTATGGCAAATGTGTTGCTAATTAGTCAATAAATAAAACACTGATTGGCCATTGGCTAGGCAGGAAGTGTAGGCGGGACAAGGAGGAGAATAAAGCTGGGAAGTGGAAGGCTGAGTAAGAGAGACACTGCTAGCCGCCACGATGAGAAACAGCTGGTGAAGATGCCGGTAAGCCATGAGCCATGTTGCAAGGTATAGATTAATGGAAATGGATTAATTTAAGCTGTAAGAACAGTTAGAAAGAAGCCTGCCATGGCCATACAGTTTGTAAGCAATATAAGTCTCTGTGTTTACTTGGTCAGGTTTGAGCGGCTGTGGGACTGGCAGGTGATAGAGATTTGTCCTGACTGTGGGCCAGGCAGGAAAACTCAAGCTACATTTCCCCTTCTTAAACAGAGTAGAATGACATGAAGTTTCTTGTTCTATGACCAAGAGTTGTTTTCTGGTAAGGAAAGTCTATTGCTCTCCCATTTCCATACTCAGCACAAATAGCACTCGCATCTGTTTCCAGCAAGTGCAGTGTATTGGACTCAAGAGAAGCGACTGTTCTTGTCAGTTTCCTAAGAAGAGTTGAGGTAGATAAGGCACGGGTGTGTATGAAGCACAGTTCTTTTCTTCTGAGCAAGCTCAATGTTCTGACCCTATAGGAAGCACAGTACAGTAGAAGAGTGCTCCGTTCTCAAAAGCAGAATGTGTTTCTTGTAAGGCGAGCTAGTGTTGGTTTCCCTTTCATAAATGGTGTTGAATCACATGCAGTTTCTGGTCCTGCAAGCAAGAGTTCTTTTCTGGTAAGGAAAGTCACTATTACTCTCCCATTGCCCAAAACAATGGGAAATAGACTTTCATCTGTTCCCAATAAGTACAGTGTATGGGATTGAAAGAAACTACTGTTCTTGTAAATTTCCGAATCAGAGTTGAAGTAGATATGGTGCATATGTGTAAGAAGCACAGTTCTTTTGTTTGAGCAAGCTCACTGTTCTGGCTCTATAGGAAACAGCGTAGAGTAGAAGAGTGCTCCTTTCTCAAAAACAGAGTGTGTTTCTTGTAAGCCAAGCTAGTGTTGACTTCCCCTTCATAATTGGAATTGAATTACCTGCAGTTCCTGTTCTTTTGTGGTAAGGAAAGAAACTATTGCACTCCCATTGTCATTCACAGTGCAAATACCACTCGCGTCTGTTCCTAGCAAGCCAGTGAATTGGACAGAGGAGAAGCTACTGTTCTTGTCAGTTTCCTAAGCAGAGTTGAAGTATATATGGCCCGTGTGTAGGAAGCACAGTTCTTTTCTCAGCAAGCTCAATCATCTGGCTGTATAGGAAACACAGAAGAGTAGAAGAGTGCTCCTTTCTCAAAAGCAGGGTGTGTTTCTTGTAAGGTGAGCTAGTGTTGAATTCCCCTTCATAAACAGAGTTGAATCACACAGTTTCTAGTCTTACCAGCAACAGTTCTTTTCTCGATAGAAAAGTCACTATTGAGTTCCATTGCCATACACAGTGCAAATAGAACATGCGTGTGTTCCCAGCAAATGAAGTGTATTGCACAGAAGAGAAGCTACTGTTATGGTTGTTTTCCTAAGCAGAGTTGAAGTAGATATGGCCTGTGTGAGTTGGAAGCACAATTCTTTTGTTCTGAGAAAGCTAACTGTTCTGGCTCTATAGGAAACACAGTAGAGTAGAAAAGTGCTCTTTTCTCAAAATACGAGTGTGTGTCTTGTAAGGCAAGCTAGTACTGATTTCCCCTTCATAATCAGATTTGAATACATGCAGTTTCTTGTACTATGAGCAACCTTTCTTTTCTGATAAAGGAAGTCACTCTTTCGCTCCCATTTGCATGAACAGCGCAATAGAACTCATGTCTGTTCCCAGCAAATGCAGTGTATTGGATGGAAGAGAAGATAATGTTATGGTCAGTTTCCTAAGCAGAGTTAAACTAGATATGGGCATGTGTGTAGGAAGTACAGTTCTTTTGTTCTGAGCAAGCTCATTTTTCTGGGTGTATAGGAAACACAGTAGAGTCGAAGAGTGATCCTTTCTCAAAAGCAGAATGTGTTTCTTGTAAGGCAAGCTAGTGTTCATTTCCCCTTCATAAACAGAGTTGAGTTACATGAAGTTTCTGGTCCTAGGAGCAAGAATTCTTTTCTGGTAAGGAAAGTCACTATTGTGCTCCAATTGCCATACACAGTGCAAATACCACTCACATCTGTACCCAACAAGTACAGTGTATAGGATGAAAGAGAACCTGCTGTTCTTGTCAGTTTCCTAAGCAGAGTTGAACTAGATATGGCCCATGAGTGTAGGATCCACAGTTCTTTTTTTCTGACCAAGCTCACTGTTCTGGCTCTGTAGAAAACACAATAGAGTAGAAGAGTCCTCCTTTCTCAAAAACAGAGTGTGTGTCTTGTAAGGAAAGCTATTGTTGATTTCTACTTGATAAACAGAGTTGAATCATATGCTGTTTCTTGTCCCAGGAGCAAACTTTATTTCTGGTAAAGAAATCACTATTGCCTTCCCATTGCCATACACATTGCAAATAGCACTCGACTCTGTTCCCGGCAAGTGCAGTGTATTGGACAGAAGAGAAGCTTCTGTTCTTGTCATTTTCCTAGAAGAGGTGAATTAGATATGGCCTGTGTGTGGGAAGCACAGTTCATTTGTTCTAAGCAAGCTCTCTGTTCTGGCTCTATAGGAAACACAGTAGAGTAGAAGAGTGCTGCGTTCTAAAAAATACAGTGCATTTCATGTAAGAAAAGCTAGTATTGAATTCCCCTTCATAAATGGAAGTTGAATCTCATGCAGTTTCTTGTCCTACTAGCAACATTTCTTTTCTGGTAAGAAGTGTCACTATTGTGCTCCCATTGCCATACAAAGTACAAATAGAACTCGAGTCTGTTCCCAGCAAGTGCAGTGTATTGGACGGACGAGAAGCTACTCTTCTTGTCAGTTTCTTAAGCAGAGTTGAACTATATATGGCCCGTGTGTGTAGGAAGCACAGTTCTTTTGTTCTGAGCAAGCTCACTGTTTTTTCACTATAGGAAACACAGTAGAGTAGATAAGTGCTCCTTCCTCAAAAGCAGGGTGTGTTTCTTATAAGGCAAGCTAGTGTTGAATTCCCCTTCATAAATGGAGTTGAATCACATGCAGTTTCTGCTCCTGTTAGTAAGAGTTCTTTTCTGGTAAGGAAAGTCACTTTTGCACTCCCATTGCCAAACATAGAGCAAATAGCATTCGCAATTGTTCCCAGAAAGTGCATTGTATTGGATGGAAGAGAAGCTCCTGTTCTTGTAAGTTTCATAATTAGAGTTGAACTAGATATGGCTCATGAGTGTAGCAAGCACAGTACTTTTGTTCTGAGCCAGCTCACTGTTCTGGCTCTCTAGGAAACACAGTTTAGTCAAAGAGTACTCCTTTTTCAGAAGTAGGGTGTGTTTCTCATATGGCAAGCTAGTGCTTAATTTTCCTTTATAAACAAAGTTGAATCACATGCAGTATTTTTTCCTATGAGCAACAGTTGTTTTCTGGTAACGAAAGTCAGTATTTCGCTCCCATTGCCATTTACAGAGCAAAGAGCACTCATGTCTGCTTTCAGCAAGGATAGTGTATTGGACGGAAGAGAGGCTCCTGTTCTTGTCAATTTCCTAAGCAGGATTGAACGAGATGTGTCCTGTGTGTGAAGGAAGCACAGTTTTTTCTGAGCAAGATCTATAGGAAACACAGTAGAATAGAAGAGTGCACATTTCTCAAGAGCAGAGTGTGTTTCTCATAAGGCGAGCTAGCACTGATTTCCCCTCCATAATCGGAGTGGAATCACTTGCAGTTATTTGTCCTATGAGCATCAGTTCTTTTCTGGTAAGGAGAGTCACTATTGTGCTCCCATTGCCATACAAAGTACAAATAGCACTCGCATCGGTTCTCAGCAAGTGCAGTGTATTGGACTGAAGAGAAGCTACTGTTCATGTCAGTTTCCTAAGCAGAGTTGAACTAGATAGGGCCTGTCTGTATAGGAAGCACAGTTCTTTTATTTTGAGCAAGCTCACTGTACTGGCTGTATAGCAAACATACTAGAGAAGAAGAGTGCTTTATTGTCAAAAGAAGAGAGCATTTCTCGTAAGGCGAGATAGTGCTGAATTCCCCTCGATAAACAGAGTTGAATCACATGCAGTTTCTTGTCCTACGAACAACATTTTTTTTTCTGGTAAGGAAAGTCACAATTGTGGGTCGATTGCCAGACATACTGCAAAGAGCTCTTGCGTCAGTTCCCAGCAAGGGCAATGTATTGGACAGAAGAGAAGCTGCTGTTCTTGTCAATTTTTTAAGCAGAGTTGAACTATATATGACCTGTGTGTGAAGGAAGCATAGTTCTTTTGTTCTGGGCAAGCACATTGTTCAACCTCTAGAAAACACAGTAGAGTAGAAGAGTGCTCCTTTATCAAGAGCAGAGTGTGCTTCTTGTAAGGTAAGCTAGTGTTGATTTCCTCTTCATAAACGGAGTTGAATCACTTGCAGTTTCTTGTCTTACGAACAACAGTTCTTTTCTGGTAAGGAAAGTCACTATAGCGCTCCCATTGCCATACACAGTGTGTAGAGCACTTGTGTCAGTTCTGAGGAAGTGCAGTGCATTGGACGGAAAAGAACGTACTGTTCATGTCAGTTTTCTAATCAGAGTGGAACTAGATATGGGCATGTATAGGAAGCAAAATTCTGTTGTTCTGAACAAGCTCAATATTCTGACTCTATAGGAAATACAGTAGAGTAGTAGAGTGATACTTTCTCAAAAGCAGAGCATGTTTCCTGTAAGGGAAACCAGTGTTGACTTCCCCTTCATAAACAGAGTTGAGTCACATGAAGTTTCTTGTGCTAAGAGCAATAGAGTTTTTCCTGGTAAGGAAAGTCACTATTGAGCTCCCATTGCGATACACAGTGCAAATAGCACTCGCGTCTGTTCCCAGCAAATGCAGTGTATTGGACAGAAGAGAATCTACGTTCTTGTCAATTTACTGAGCAGAGTTGAACTAGATATGGCCCGTGTGTTCTAGGAAGCACTGTTCTTTTGTTCTGAGCAAGCTCACTGTTGTGGCTCCATAGGAAACACAGTAGAGTAGAAGAGTGCTTTTTTCTCAAGCAGAGTGTGTTTCTTGGAAGGAGAGGTAGTGTTGAATTCACCTTCACAAATGGAGTTGAATCACATGCAGTTTCTGGTCCTGTGAACAAGAGTTCTTTCATGGTAAGGAAGATCTCCATTGTACTCCCATTGTTATAAACAGTGCAAATAGCACTCAAATCTCTTCCCAGCAGGTACAAAGCTTTGGACAGAATAGAAAATACTGTTCTTGTCAGTTTCCTAAGCAAAGTTGAACTAGATATGATCTGTGTGTGTACGATGCACAGTTACTTTATTCTAAGCAAGGTCAATGTTCTGGCTCTTTAGGAAGAAGAGTAGAGTAGAAGAGTGCTCCTTTCTCCAAATCAGAGTGTGTTTCTCCTAACGTGAGTGAGTGTTGAATTCCCCTTCATAAATGGAGTTGAAGCACACGCAGTTTCTTGTGCTTGCAAAACAGGTATTTTCTGGAAGGGAGGTCACTATTGTGCTTCCCTTGCCATACACAGTGCAAATAGCACTCACGATTGTTCCCAGCAAGTGCAGTGTACTGGATGGAAGAGAAGATACTCTTTTTGTCAGTTTCCTAAGCAGAGTTGAACTAGATATGATCTGTGTGTATGAAGCACAGTTCTTTTGTCCTCAGCAAGCTAACTCCTCTGGCTCCATAGGAAACACAGTATAGTAGAAGCCTGCTCCATTCTCAAAAGCAGAATGTGTTTCTGGTAAGGCGAGCTAGTGTTGAATTCCCCTTCTTCAACAGAGTTGAATTACAAGCTGTTTCTTGTCCTAGGAGCAACAGTTCTTTTCTGGTAAGGAAAGTCACTATTGCACTCCCCTTGCCATAAACAGTGCAAACAGCCCTCGTGTCTGTTCCCAGCAAGTGAAGTGTTTTGGATGGAGTAGAATCTACCATTCTTGTCAGTTTCCTAAGCAGAGTTGAACTAAATATGCCCTATGTGTAAGAAGCATAGGTCTTTTGCTCTGAACAATCTCACTGTTCTGGCTCTATAAGAAACACAGTAGAGTAGAAGTGTGCTCCTTTCTCAAAAGCAGAGTGTGTTTCTCATAAGGTCAGCTAGTGCTGAGTTCGCCTTCATAAAGGGAGTTGAATCACATGCCATTTCTTGTTCTATGAACAACAGTTTTTCTCTGATAAGGAAAATCACTATTGCACTCCCATTCACACAGAAAGTGCAAACAGCCATTGTCTCTCTTCCCAGCAAGTGCAGTGTTTTGGACCGAAGAGAAGCTACTGTTCTTGTCAGTTTCCTAAGCAGCTTGGAAGTAGACATGGCCCGTGTGTGTAGAAGCACAGTTCTTTTGTTCTGAGCAAGCCACTCTTCAGCCTGTATAGGAAACACAGTAGAGAAGAAGAGTGCTCCTTTCTCAAAAGCATATTATGTTCCTCCTAAGGCGAGCTAGTGCTGAATTCTTCACCATAAACGGAGTTGTATCATACACAGTTTTTTGTCCTATGAGATACAGATCTTTTCTGGGAAGGAGGGTCACTATTGCGTTCCCATAGCCAAACACAGTTCAAATAGCTTTTGCCTTTGTTCCCAGCTAGTTCAGTGTATTGGATGGAAGAGAAGCTACTTAATGTTCTTGTCAATTTCCTCAGCAGATTTGAACTAGATATGGCCCATGTGTAGGAAGTACAGTCCTATTGTCCTGAGCAAGTTAACTGTTCTGGATCTATAGGAAACACAGTAGAGTAGAAGAGTGCTCCTTTCTCAAAAGTATAGTGTGTTTTCGTAAGGCAAGCAAGCGTTGATTTCCCCTTCATAAACGGTATTGAATCACATGCAGTTTCTTGTCCTATGAGCAACAGTTTTTTCTGGTAAGGAAACTCACTATTGTGCTCCCATTAGCATACAAAGTACAAATAGCCTTCGTGTCTGTTCCCAGTAAATGCAGTGTATTGGTGAAAGAGAAGCTACTGTTCTTGTCAGTTTCCAAAGTACAGGTGAACTAGATATGGCCCGTGGGTTTATGAAGCACTGTTTTTTTTGGTGTGAGCAAGCTCATTCTTGTGCTCTATAGGAAATATAGTAGAGTAGAAGAGTGTTACTTTCTCCAAAAAGAGTGTGTTTCTAGTAAGGCAATCTAGTATTGATTGCCCCTCCATAAATGGAGTTGAATCACAAGCAGTTTCTAGTCCTACGAGCAACAGTTTTTTTTCTGGTAAGGAAAGTCACTATTGCACTCCCATTGCCATAAATAGTGCAAATAGCGCTGGCCACTGTTCCCAGCAAGTGCAGTGTATGGGTGGAAGGGAAGCTACTGTTCTTGTTAGTTTCCAAAGCAGAATTGAGCTAGATATGGCCCATGTGTGTAGGAAGCACAGTTCTTTTGTTCTGAGCAAGCTCACTGTTCTGGCTCTATAGCTAAGCCAATAGAGTAGAAGAGTGCTCCTTTCTCAAAAGCAGAGTTTTTTTTTCTCATAAGGCGTGCTAGTGCTGAATTCTCCTTCATAAGCATAGTTGAATCACATGCCATTTCTAGTCCTATGAGCAACAGTTCTTTTTGGATAAGGAAAATCAGTATTATGCTCCCATCGTAATACATAATTCAAATAGCCCTCGCATCAGTTTCCAGCAAGTGCAGTGTATTAGAAGGAAGTAGCTCCTGTTCTTGTCAGTTTCCTAAGCAGAGTTGAACTAGATATGGCCCGATTGTGGGAAGCACAGTTCTTTTGTCCTGAGCAAGCTCAGTGTTCTGGCTCTATAGAAAACATAGTAGAGTGGAAGAGTGCTCCTCTCTGAAAAGCAGATTGTGTTTCTTGTACGGCAAGCTAGTGTTGTTTTCCCCTACATAAACAGAGTTGAATCACATGCAGTTTCTTTTCCTATGAGCAACAAATCATTTCTGGTAAGGAAAGTCACTATTGTGCTCCCATTGACATACACAGTGCAAATAGCCCTGGCATCTGTTTCCAGCATGTGCAGTATATTGGATGAAAGTGTGGCTACTGTTCTTGTTAGTTTCCTAAGCAGAGTTGAAGCAGATATGGCCTGTGTGTGTAGGAAGCACAGATCTTTTCGTTTGAGCAAGCCTACTATTCTGGCTCTATTGGAAACACAGTAGAGTATAAGAGTGCTCCATACTCAAAAGCAGAGTGTGTTTCTTGAAAGGCAAGTTAGCGTTGATTTTCCCTTCATAAACAGTGTTGAATCATAGGCAGTTTGATTAACTATCGGTGACAGTTCTTTTCTGGTAAGGAAAGTCACTATTGCGCTCCCATTGCTATACACAGTGTAAATAGCTGGTGCGTCTGTTCCCAGCAAGTGCAATTTATTGCATGAAACAGAAACTACTGTTCTTGTCAGTTTCCAAATAAGAGTTGAACTCGATATGGCCCATTGTGTAGGAAGCACAGTTCTTTTGTTCTGAGCATGCTCACTGTTCTGGCTCCATAGGAAACACAGTAGTGTTGAAGTGTGCCTCTTTCTCAAAAGCAGAGTGTGTTTCTTGTAAGGCATGCTGGTATTGATTTCCCCTTCATAAGCGGAGTTGAATCAAATGCAGTTTCTTGTCCTATGAGCCACAGTTTCTTTTTTGTAAGTAAAGTCACTTTTGTGCTCCCATTGCCATACACAGTGCATAAAGCACTCGCGTCTGTTCGCAGTGAGTGCAGTGCATTGAATGGAAGAGAAGCCAATGTTCTTGTCAGTTTCCTAAGCAGAGTTGAAGTAGATAAGACCCATGTGTTTAGGAAGCACAGTTCTTTTTTTCTCAGCAAGCTCACTTTTCTGGCCCTATAGGAAACACAGTAGAGGAGAATAGTGCTCCTTTCTCAAAAACAGAGTGTTTTCTTATAAGACGAGCTATGTTGAATTCCCCTTCATCAAGAGATTTGAATCACATGCAGTTTTTTGTCCTAGGAGCAACAGTTCTTTTCTGGTAAGGAAAGTCACTATTGCGCTCCAATTGCTTGACACATTGCAAACAGCACTCGCGTCTTTTCCCAGCAACTGCAGTATATTTGACGAAAGAGATTTTACTGCTCTTGTCAGTTTCCTAAGCAGAGTAGAAAAATGTAAATACTTTACATTGGATTGGATTGTTTTATATTGTATACAAATTATATATATTGAAATTGATATTGTTAGAAAATGTTATATATATTTTTCTAATTGTACCGTTCATCTAACAATGTAATGCAATTTTCTGATCCTTGAATGTTATTACCAACTATTAGGATATAAAGAAATGAAAGTTAGTAGTTAGATATTATAATAGAACTTGTAGTTATATTAGGTATGTTTTCAAGATTGAGTAGATATATTTTAGATAGACAGGTTATCTTCAAACCCTTCAGAGATCTACAGAATATGGCATTTAAAATGTTTTAATAACTTAGAAAATTTTTCTTTTTTGTTATGACTATGAGACATGTCGGCTCCTGGCAGTACCAATCTACTTCAGAGAAAATATGGGCATTGAAGAAACTGCATATGGAGTTAACTTTCATTGTGGCAAATGTTAGCCACTGGACAACAAAGTATCCTCGAATCAACAGGACAAAATGGACAGACAGGACATAAAACAAAGGATTACTGATTCTTGCCAAAACAAGTGTGGTTATGGCTTTATCAAAAGGCATCTTCAGAGGCCAGGACAATATGGCACCATCCCTGAAGTGGCCTTCACAATTCGAAAAAGGTACAGTGCCCTTTTCTTTGAAGGCAGCTGAACAGGCAGTGGGCCGATGGCCTCTGATGTGCAATGGAACAGCAGCTGAAACAGTTATTCTTGAAGAGTAACTAAGCTCACGCCTCTCAATAGTAGACTGGCATTTGATGGAGGGATATGGAGAAGAATGGAATGCTGAGATGAAGCCATATATATACAGCCAAGAAGAATGGACAGCTGAATTAAAAAACCATCAACAATTTCCAGAATTTAAAATCCTGAATCATAACATGACACTAGTGGAATTCAGGTGTTTCTGGTACATGGACTACTCTCACTCAATGTGAGGTTAAACTGTTGACCTTGTGTACATCCTACTTCACAAATGAGTCTGTCAGATATGCTAAGCCTATAGGCTGAAGATGATGCCCCAGCACTTCGGAGAAACCTCAGGTGACTGTCCAGACAGCTGTCTGTTTCTGTCAACTCACAATTTTTTTGGAAGTTGCTTATGTGCACTTCCTGTTTTTATTTTTGTTAGCTAATATTATTTCCTTCTTGGGTCTCTGAGGGAGTTGAAGATTAGTTAGTTATAGTTGAAGATTAATTAGGATACATTTTGGACTTACCAAAATAGGATAGATAATGAAATTATTTTCTCTGAATTTGTCAAATACAAATGGACTAGACATTGTTTAGGTATTTATTACTTGTATATATTGTATATAGTTATTATACTTTTGTATATAGTTTTTCTTATATTAGTTATAAGCTTTTTCTTTTTTTTCCTTTTTATTAAAATAGAAAAGGGAAAATATGGTGATATTTTATTTGTATTAAAATATTATTTGTATGTTAATAAATAAAGTTGCCCCGGGGTCAGAGCTATTAGCAAGCCATAGGAAAGCAGGGCAGTGGTAGCGTATGCTTGTAATTCCAGCACTTGGTAGGCAGAGCTGGGTAAGTCTCTGTGTGTTCAGGGATACAGCCATTATTGGATACACATGCTTTAAATCTTAATACCAATCATGGAAAACCTGGAGGCCTATACAGACAGGCTGTGAGGAGGCGGTCATGTGGTTGGGTTTACAACCAATGAGAAGGCAGGACAGGAACTCTGTATAAAGATTTTAACACAGGGGTAGCTCTGGTTCGGAGAGGTAGGACCACCGCAGGAGGAAGGGTAAGGTTTTAGCTCTTAGCTCTGACCTCTTGGCTTTCTTCTTTGCATTGGTTCTGTGTTTATTATTTAATAAGAAGGTTGGATACATCTACACAGAGTTGAACTAGATATGGCCCGTGTGTTTAGGAAGCACAGTTCTTTTGTTCTGAGCAAGCTCTCTGTTCTGGCTCTATAGGCAACACATTAGAGTGGAAAAATGCCTCAGTCTCAAAGGCAGAGTGTCTTTTTTATAAGGCAAGCTAGTGTTGATTTCAGCTTCAAAAACGTATTTGAATCACATGTAGTCTCTTTTCCTAGAAGCAATAGTTCTTTTCTTTTAAGGAAAGTCAATATTGTACTCCCTTTGCCATACACAGTGCAAAAAACACTTGCGTATTGAATGGAAAAGCACTTGAGTATTGGATGGAAAAGAAGCTACTGTTCTTGTCAGTTTCCTAAGCAGAGTTGAACTAGATATGGGCCGTGTGTGTAGGAAGCACAGTTAATTTGTTCTGAACAAGCATTCTGTTCTAGCTCTATAGGAAACACAGTGAATAGAAGAGTGCTCCTTTCTCAAAAGCAGAGTGTGATTCTTGTAAGGCAAGCTAGTGTTGATTTCCCCTTCATAAACGGAGTTGAATGACATGCAGTTTCTTGTCCTATGAACAACAGTTCTTTTTTGGTAAGAAAGTCACTATTGCGCTCCCATTGCCATACACAGTGCAAATAGCACTCGCGTCTGCTCCCAGCGAGTGCAGTGCATTGAATGAAAGAGAAGCCACTGTTCTTGTCAGTTTCCTAAGCAGAGTTGAACTAGATATGGCCCATGTGTGTAGGAAGTACAGTTCTTTTGTTCTGAGGAAGCTCACTGTTTTGGCTCTAGAGAAAACACAGTAGAGTAGAAGAATGCTCCTTTCTAAAAAGCAGAGAGTGTTTCTTTTAAGACAAGGCTATTATTAATTTCCCCTTCATAAGTGGAGTTGGATCACCTGCAGATTCTTGTCCTACATGCAACAGTTTTTTTTTTCTGGTAAGGAGAGTCATTATTATGCTCCTATTGTGCAAATAGAACTCGTGTCTGTTCCAAATAAGGAAGTGTGTTGGACGGGTGAATAGCTACTGTTCTTGCCAGTTTCCTAAGCAGAGTTGAACTAGACATGGCCACTGTGTGGAGGAAGCACAGTGCTCTTGTTCTGAGCAAGCTCACAGTTCTGGCTGTGTAGGAAACACTGTAGATTAGAAGAGTGCCCCTTTCTCAAAAGCAGAGTGTGTTTTTTGTAGGTCAAGCTAGTGTTGAATTCCCTTTCATCAACGGTGTTGAATCACATGCAGTTTGTTTTCCTCTGAGCAACACTTCTTTTCTGGTAAGTAAAGTCACTATTGCACTCCCATTGAAATACACAGTGCAAATACCAGTCGCGTGGTTTCACAGCAGTGCAGTATATTGGATGGAAGAGAAGCTACTGTTCTTGTCAGTTTCCTAATCAGAGATGAACTCGGTATGTCCCGTGTGTAGCAAGCACAGTTCTTTTTTTCTGAGTTAGCTCAATGTTCTGGCTCTATAGGAAATACAGTAGAGTTGAAGAGTGCCTCTTTCTCAAAGGCAGAGTGTCTTTCTTGTCAGGCAAGCTAGTGTTGATTTACCATTCATAAACAGAGTTGAATCACATGCAGTTTCTTGTCCTATGAGCAATATTTCTTTTCTGGTAACGAAAGACACTTTTGTGCTCCTATTGCCATGCACAGTACATATAGCACTCGCGTCTGTTCCCAGAAAGTGCACTTTATTGGACGGAAGAAAAGTAATGTTCCTGTCAGTTTCTTAAACAGAGTTCAACTAGATATGGCTCATGTATGTAGGAAACACAGTGCTCTTGTTCTGAGCATGTTCACTGTTCTGGCTCTATAGAAACACAGTAGAGTAGAAGAGTGCGCCTTTCTCAAAAGCAGAGTGTGTTTCTTCTACGGCCAGTTAGTGTTGAATTCCCCTTCAAACATTAAGTTTGTTTTCCTATGGGTAACAGTTCTTTTGTGATAAGGAAAGTTACTGTTGCGTTCCCATTGCCAGACAGAGTGCAAATTGCACTCGCGTCTGTTCCTAGCAAGTCAAGTGCATTGAATGGAAGAGAAGCTACTCTTTTCCTGGGTTTCTTAAACAGAGTTGAACTAGATATAGCCCGCATGTGTAGGAAGTATAGTTCTTTTGTTCTGAGTAAGCTCACTCTTCTGAAATCATAGGTAACAGAGTATAGTAGAAGAGTGTTCTTTTCTCATAAAGCAGAGTTTGTTTCTCGTTAGGCAACCCAGTGTTGAATTCCCCTCTATAAATGGAGTTGAATCATATAGAGTCTCTTTTCTTATGTGCAACAGTTATTTTGTAGTAAGGAAAGTCAATATTGAGCTCTCTTTGAGATACACAGTGGAAATGGAACTCGCTTTTGTTCCCATCAAGTAGTGTGCATTGGATGGAATAGAAGCTACTGTAGTGCTCAATATCCTAGACAGAGTTGAACTAGAGATGGCTTTTGTGTGTAGGAAGCACAGTTCTTTTGGTCTGAGCCAGATGACTGATCTGGCTGTATAGGAATGACTGTAGAGTAGAAGAGTCCTCTTTTCTCAAATGCAGAGTGTATTTCTTATTAGTCAACCCAGTGTTGAATTCCAGTTCATAAGTGCAGCTGCATCACATGCAGTTTCATGTTCTACAAGCAACAATTCTTTTCGTGTAAGGAAAGTCACTATTGGGCTCCCATTGAGATACACAGAGGATATGGTACTCTTGTCTGTTCCCAGAAAGTACATTGTATTGGATGGAAGAGAAGCTACTGTTGTGTTTAGTTTTCTAAGCATAGGTGAACAGGATATGGCCCCTGTGTGTATAATGCACAGTTCTATTTTTATAACAAGCTCACTCTACTCACTGTGTAGTAAACACACAGAGTAGAAGAGCGCTGTTTTTTGAAAAGCAGAGTGTTTTTCTTGTTAGGCACACCAGTGTTGAATTCCCTCTCATAATTGGAATTGAATCACATGCAGTCTTTTATCCTACGAGCAACAGATCTTTTCGGGTAAGGAAAGTCACTATTGACCCCCATTGAAACACAGTGGAAATGGCACTCAAATCTGTTCCTAGCCAGTACAGTATATTGGATGGAAGAGAAGCTCCTGTTGTGCTCAGTTTCCTAAGCAGAGTTGAACAAGGTATGGTCCGTGTGTAAGCTCAGTTCTGCTTTAACTCACTCTTCTGCCTCTATAGGTAACACAGTAGAGTAGAAAAATGCTCTTTTCTAAAGGCAGAGTTTGTTTCTTGTTAGGTAAGCCAGTGTTGAATTCCCTTTCATACATGGATTTGAGTCACATGCAGTCTCTTATCCTCTGAGCAACAGCTCCTTTTGGGTAAGGAAGTCACTATTGGGCTCCCATTGAGATACATAGTGGAAATGGCACTTGAGTCATCCCAGCAAGAAGAGTCCATTGGATGGAAGAGAAGCTACTGTTGTGCTCAGTTTCCTCTGAAGAGTTGAACTAGATATGGCCTGTGTGTGTAGGAAGTACATTTCTTTTGTTCTGAGCAAGCTCACTGCTCTGGCTGTAGAGGAAACACAGTAGAGTAGAAGAGTGCTCTTTTCTCAAAAGCAGAGTGTGTTTTTTATTAGGCAACCCAGATTTGAATTCCCCTTCATTAACGGAATTGAATCATGTGCAGTCTATTATCCTATGAGCAACAATTCTTTTTGGGCAAGGAAAATCATTATTGGGTTACCTTTGAGATACACATGGAATGGCACTCATGTGTGTTTCCAGCAAGTAAAGTACATCGGATGGATCAGAAGCTACTGCTGTCCTTAGTCCCTTAAGCGGAGTTGAACTAGATAGAGCTCGTGTGTGTAGGAAGCAGTTCTTTTGTTCTGAGCAAGTTCACTGTTCTGGCTGTATAGGTAACACAGTATAGTAGAAGAGTATTCTTTTACTAAAAGCAGATTGTGTTTCTCATTAGGCAACCCAGTGTAGAGTTCCCCTTCATTAACAGAGTTGAATACCATGCAGGCTCTTATCTTACTTGCAACAGTTCTTTTCTGGTAAGGAAAGTCACTATTGGGCTCCCTTTAGATACACATGGAAATGGCTCTCGTGTCTGTTCACTGCAAGTAAAGTGCATTGGATGGAAGAGAAGCTATTCTTTTGCTTAGTTTCTTAAGCAGAGTTGAACTAGAAATAGCCTGTGTGCATAGGAAGCACGGTTCTTTTGTTCTGAGCTTGCTCACTGTTCTGGAATTATAGGTAACATAGGTAGAGTAGAAGTGTGTTCTTTTCTTATAAGAAGGGTGTGTTTCTTGTTAGGCAACCCAGTGTTGAATTCCCCTTCATAAACAAAGGTGAATCACATACATTCTCTTATTTTAAGAGAAACAGCTCTTTTCGTGTAAGGAAAGTCAATATTTGGCTCCCATTGTGATACACAGTGGAAATAGCACTCGCTTATGTTTCCAGCTAGTAAAGTGAATTAAATGGAACAGAAGCTACTGTTGTTCTCCATTTGCTAAGCCACGTTTAACTAGATGTGGCCCATGTGTCTAGGAAGCACAGTTCTCTTATTCTGAGCAAGCTCACTGTTCTGACTGAATAGGAAACAAAATAGAGTAGAAGAGGACTCTTTTCTCCAAAGCAGAGTGTGTTTTTCTTTTGGCATTTCGGTTTTGAATTCACCTTCATAAACGGAGTTGAAACCCATGCAGTCTCTTACCCTATGAGTAACACTTCTTTTCTTACAGAAAGTCACTATGGGGCTCCCATTGAGCTACACAGTAGAAACGGCACTCGCATCTCTTCCCAGCAAGTACAGTGCATTGGATGGAAAAGAAGCTACTGTTGTACTCAGTTTCCTAAGCAGAGATGAACTAGTTATGGCCCTTGTTTTTAGGAAGCACAGTTCTTTTTTTCTGAGTAAGCTCACTGTTCTGGCTCTATAGGAATCACTGTAGAGTAGAAGAGTGCTCTTTTCTCAAAAGAAGAGTGTATGTTTCGTTAGGCAACCAGTGTTGAATTCCTCTTCATAAACGGAGTTGAATCACATGTATTCTCTTATCCTAAGAGAAACTGTTCTTTTGGGAAAGGAAAGTCACTTTTTGACTCCCATTGACATCCACACTGGAAATGGCACTCGTGTCTGTTCCCAGATAGTACAGTGCATTGGATGGAAGAGATACTACTATTGTATTCAGTTTCCTATGCAGAGTTGAACTAGATATTCCTCGTGTGTTTAGGATGCACAGTTCTTTTGTTCTGAGTAACTTCACTGTTCTGCTTCTATAGGAGTACAAGAGTGCTTTTTTCTCAAAAAAAAAGTGTGTTTCTTATTAGGCAACCCAGTGTGGAATTCCCCTTCATAAACTGAGTTGAATCACATGAAGTCCATTATCCTATGAGCAACAGCTCTTTTTTAGTAAGGAAAGTCATTATTTAGCTCCCATTGAGATACACAGTGGAATTGGCACTCGCGTTTGTTCCCAGGAAGTACAGTGCATTGGATGGAGGTAAAGCTACTGTTGTGCTCAATTTCCTAAGCAGAGTTGAACTAGAGATGGCCCGTTAGTGTATGAAGTACAGTTCTTTTGGCCTGAGCAAGATCACTGTTCTGGTGTATAGGAAATACAGTATTGTAGAAGAGTCCTCTTCTCAAAAAAGAGTGTGTTTCTCGTCAGGCAACCCAGTATTGAATTCCACTTAACAAACGGGGTTGAATCACATGCAGTCTCTTATCCTGTGAGCAACATTTTTTGTGGGTAAAAAAGGTCACTATTGGGTTTCCATTGAGATACACAGCGAAAATGGCACTAGCTTCTCTTCCTAGCAAGTAGAGTGCAGTGGATGGAAGAGAGCTAGTGTTGTGCTCAATTTCCTAAGCAGAGTTGAACTACAGATGGCCCATGTGTGATGGAAGCACAGTTCTTTTGGTCTGAGTAAGCTCACTGTTTTGGGTATATTGGTAACAATAGAGTAGAGGAGTGCACTTTTCTCAGAAGCAGAGAGTGTTTCTTGTTAGGCGAGCTAGTGTTGTATTTCCCTTCAAAAACGGAGTTGAATCACATAGATTCTCTTATCCTATGAGCAACAGTTCTTTTCAGGTAAGGAAGTCAATATTGGGCTCCCAGTGAGATGCACAGTGGAAATGGCACTTGCTTATGTTTCCAGCAAGTACAGTGCATTGGATTGAAGAGAATCTACTGTTGTGCTCAATTTCCTAAGCAGAGTTGAGCTAGAGATGGCTCATGTGTTTAGGAAGCACAGTTCTTTTGGTCTGAACAAGATCACTGTTCTGACTGTATACGAAATACGGTAGAGTATTAGAGTCTCCTTTTCTCAAAAGCAGAGTTTGTTTCTCATTAGTCAGCCTAGTGTTGAATTCCAGTTCATAAGTACAGTTGCACCACATGCAGTCTCTTTTCCAATGAGCAACAATTATTTTCATATAAAGTAAGTCACTATTGGGCTCCCTTTGAGATACACAGAGGATATGGTACTCACGAATATTCCCAGCAAGTACAGTGTATTGGATGGAAGAGAAGCTACTGTTGTGGCTAGTTTCCTAAGGAGAGGTGAGCAGGAGATGGCCCGTGTGTGTAGAATGCAGTTCTTTTGTTCTAACAAACTCACTGTACTGGCTGTATAGGAAACACAGTAGAGAAGAACAGTGCTCTTTTCTAAAAGCAGAGTGTGTTTCTCATTAGGCACACCAGTGTTGAATTCCCGCTCATAAATGGAGTTGAATCACATAAAGTCTCTTATCTTATGAGCAACAGATCTTTTCATGTAAGGAAAGTCGCTATTGGACTCCCTTTGAAATGCAGTGGAAATGGCAATCAAATCTGTCCTAGCCAGTATAGTGCATTAGATGGAAGAGAAGCTCCTGTTGTGCTTGGTTTTTTAAGCAGTGTTGAACAAGGTTTGGCCCGTGTGTGTAGGAAGCACAGTTCTGAGTAAACTCACTGTTCTGGCAGTAGAGGAAACACAGTAGAGTAGAAGAGTGCACTTTGCTCAAAAGCAGAGTGTGTTTCTCATTAGGCAACCCAGTGTTGAATTTCCACTCATAAATGGAGTTGAATCACATGCAGTCTCTTAAAGTATGAGCAACTGTTTTTTTCAGGTAAGGAAAGTCACTATTTGCTCCTATTGAGATACACATTGGAAATGGCACTCCCGTCTGTTTCCAGCAAGTATAGTGCATTGGATGAAAGAGAAGATACTGTTGTTCTCAGTTTTCTAAGCAAAGTTGAACTAGATAGGGCCTGTGTGTGTAGGAAGCACAGTTCTTTTGTTCTGAGCAAGCTCACAGTTCTGATGTATAGGAAACACAGTAAAGTAAAAGAGTGTTCCTTTCTCAAAAGCAGAGTTTGTTTCTTGTAAGGTGAGCTAGTGTTGAATTCCCCTTTATAAACGGAGCTGAATTTCAAGCAGTTTCTGGTTCTATGAGCAAGAGTTCCTTTCTGGTAAGGAAAGTCACTATTGCATTCCCATTGTCACTCAGAGTACAAATAGCACTCACTACTGTTCCCAGCAAGTGCAGTGTATTGGACGGAAGAGAAGCTGCTGTTCTTGTCCATTTCCTAAGTGGAGTTGAAGTAGATATGGCCCATGTGTGTGGGAAGCACTGTTCTATTGTTCTGAGCAAGCTCACTGTTCTGGCAATCTGGGAAACACTGTAGAGTAGAAGAGTGCTCCTTTATCAAAAGCATTGTGTGTTTCTTGTAAGGCGAGCTAGTGTTGAATTTTCCTTCATAAAAAGAGATGTATGACATCCAGTTTCTGGTTATACAAGCAAGAGTGCTTTTATTGTAAGGAAAGTAACTATTGTGCTCCCATTGCCATACACAGTGCACATAGCACTAGTGTCTGTTCCCAGCAAGTACAGTGTAATGGACAGAAGAAAAGTTACCGTTCTTGTCAGATTCCTAAGCAGAGTTAAACTAGTTATGGCTCGTGAGTGTAGGAAGCACAGTTCTTTTGTTCAGAACAAGCTCACTGTTCTGGCTGTACGGGAAACACAGTAGAGTAGAAGTGTACTCCTTTCTCAAAAGCAGAGTTTGTTTCTTGTAAGGTGAGGTAGTGTTGAATTCCCCTTCATAAACGGAGCTGAATCTCAAGCAGTTTCTGGTTCTATGAGCAAGAGTTCCTTTCTGGTAAGGAAAGTCACTATTGCATTCCCATTGTCACTCACAGTGCAAAAAGCACTCACTACTGTTCCCAGCAAGTGCAGTGTATTGGACGGAAGAGAAGCTGCTGTTCTTGTCATTTTCCTATGCGCAGTTGAAGTAGATATGGCCCATGTGTGAGGGAAGCACTGTTCTATTGTTCTGAGCAAGCTCACTGTTCTCACAATCCCAGAAACACTGTAGAGTAGAAGAGTGCTCCTTTATCAAAAGCAGGGTGTGTTTCTTGTAAGGCGAGCTAGTGTTGAATTGTCTTTCATAAAAAGAGATGTATCACATGCAGTTTTTGGTTATACAAGCAAGAGTGCTTTTATTGTAAGGAAAGTCACTATTGTCCTCCCATTGCCATACACAGTGCACATAGGACTAGTGTCTGTTCCCAGCAAGTACAGTGTAATGGACAGAAGAGAAGTTACTGTTCTTGTCAGTTTCCTAAGCAGAGTTAAACTAGATATGGCACGTGAGTGTAGGAAGCACAGTTCTTTTGTTCAGAACAAGCTCACTGTTCTGGCTGTATAGGAAACACAGTAAAATAGAAGAGTGCTCCTTACTCAAATGCAGAGTGTGTTTCTTATAAGGCGAGATGGTGAATTCCTCATCATAAATGGAGTTGATTCACATGCAATTTCAGGTCCTGTTAGCAAGAGTTCTTTTCTAGTAAGAAAAGTCACTATCACGCTCCCATTGCAATACACAGTGCAAAAAACACTTGCTTCTCGTCCCAGCAATTTCAGTGTATTGGAGGGAAGAGAAGCTACTGTTCTTGTCAGTTTCCTAAGCAGAGTTGAACTACATATGGCCCGTGTGTGTAGGAAGCACAGTTCTTTTGTTTTGAGTAAGCTCACTGTTCTGGCTCCATAAAAAACACAGTAGTGTATTAGAGGGCTCCTTTCTCAAAAGCAGAGTGTGGTTCTTGTAAGGCCAGATAGTGCTGAAATCCCCTTCATGAATGGAGTTGAATCACATGCAGTTTCTTGTCATTATGAGCAACATATCTTTCGTGGTATGGAAAGTCACTATTTTTCTCCCATTGCCATACAGAGTGGAAAGAGCACTTGTGTCTGTTCCCAGCAAGTGCAGTGTATTGGACAGAAGAGAAGCTACTATTAAGGGCAGTTACCTAAGCAGAGTTGAAGTCGATATGTCCCGTGTGTGTAGAAAGCACAGTTCTTTTTTTGGAGCAAGCACACTCTTCTGGCAATATAGGAAATGCTCTAGAGTAGAAGAGTGCTCCTTTCACAAAAGCAGAGTGTGTTTCTCACAAGGCAAGCTAGTGTTGATTTCTGCTTCATAAATGGACTTGAAGCACATGCAATTTCTGTTCCTATGAGAAACAGATCTTTTCTGGTAAAAAAAAATCACTATTGCGCTACCATTGCCGTACAAATTGCAAATAGCATTCTCGTCTGTTTGCAGGGAGTACAGTGTATTGGATGGAAGAGAAGCTAGTGTTCTTGTCAGTTTCCTAAGCAGAGTTGATCTAGATATGTCCAGTGTGTGTAGGAAGCACAGTTCCTTTGTTTTGAGCAAGCTCACTGTTCTGGTTGGATAGGAAAAACAGTTGACAAGAAGTGTGCTCCTATCTAAAATCAGAGTGTGTTTCTTGTACGGCAAACTAGTGTTGATTTCCCCTTCATAAACAGAGATGAATCAATTGCAGTTTTTTGTGCTACTACCAAGAGTTTTTTCCTGTTAAGAAAAGTCTTTTGCTCTCCTATTTCCATATTTAGCACAAATAGCACTCGCGTCTCTTCCCAGCAAGTGCAGTGGATTGGACTCAAGGGAAGCTGCTGTTCCTGTCTGTTTCCTAAGAAGAGTTGGAGTAGATATGGCCCGTTTCTGTAGGAAGCACTGTTCTTTTGTTCGGAGGAAGCTCACTGTTCTGGCTCAATAGGAAACACAGTAGATTAGAAGAGTCCTCCTTTCTCAAAAGCAGAGTCTGTTTAATGTAAGGTATGCTATTGTTGAATTCCCCTTCATAAACAGAGTTCAATAAGATGCAGTTTCTGGTCCTGTGAGCTAGAGTTCTTTTCTGGTAAGGAAGTCACTATTACGCATCCATTGCCAAACACAATGCCAAATAGCATTCTCATCTGTTCACAACAAGTACAATGTATAGGATGGAAGAAAAGCTACTGTTCCTTTCAGTTTCCTAAGGAGAGTTGGATTAGATATGGCCCATATGTGTAGGAAGCACAGTTCTTTTGTTCTGCACAAGCTCACTGTTCTGGCTCTATAGGAAACACCATAAAAAAGAGTGCTCCTTTCTCAAAAGCAGTGTCTTTCTTGTACGCAAGCTAGTGTTGATTTTCACTTCATCATTGGAGTTTTATCACGTGCAGTTTCTGGTCCTACCAGCAGTTCTTTTCTGGGAAGGAAAGTTACTATGCCGCTCCCATTGCCATGCACAGTGCAAATATCACTTGCGTTTGTTCTCAGCAAATGCAGTGTATTGGAAAGAAGAGAAGCTACTGATCTTGTCAGTTTCCTAAGCAGAGTTGAAATAAATAAGGATCGTGTGTGTAGGAAGCACAGTTCTTTTTTTCTGAGCAAGCTCACTCTTCTTGCCCCATAGGAAACACAGTCGAGTAGAAGAGAACTCCTTTCTCAAGAGCAGGGTGTGTTTCTAGTAAGGTGAGCTAGTGTTGATTTCTGCTTCATAAACGGAGTTCAATCACATGCAGTTTCTTGTCCTATGAGCAACTGTTCTTTTTTGGTAGGAAAAGTCACTATTGCGCTCCCATTGCCATACACAGTACAGATAACATTCGCGTCTCTCCCCAGAAGTGCAGTGTATTGGACTGAAGAGAAGCTACTGTTCTTGTCAGTTTCCTAAGCAGAGTTGACCAAGATATGGACAGTGTGTGTTGGAAGCATAGTTCTTTTGTTCTGAGCAAGCTTACTCTTCTGGCTCTCTAGGAAACACAGTGGAATAGAAGAAATGCACGTGCATTTCTCCTAAGGCGAGCTACTGTTGATTTCCCTTTATAAACAGAGTTGAATCACATATAGTTTCTGTTTCTATGAGCAACAGTTCTTTTCAGGAAAGGGAAGTCAGTATTTAGCTCCCATTGCCACAAATGGTGCATATAATACTCTCATCTGTTCCCAGCATGTGCAGTCTATTGGAGGCAAGAGAAGATACTGTTCTTGTTAGTTTCATAAGCAGAATTGAACTAGATATGGCCCGTGTGTGTAGGAAGCACAGTTCTGTGGTTCTGAGCAATCTCACTGTTGTGGCTCTATAGGAATCCCAGTAGAGTAGAAGAGTGTTTTTTTCTCAAATACAGAGTATGTTTCTCATAAGACAAGCTAGGGCTGAATTCCCCTTCATAAACAGAGTTGAATCACATGCAGTTTCTTGTTCTATGAGAAAGTTTTTTTTTTGGTAAGGAAAGTCACTATTGTGCTCCCTTTGCCATACACAGTGCAAAAAGTAATCAGGTTTGTTCCCACAAAGTACAGTGTATTGGACAGAAGAGAAGCTACTGTTCTTGTCATTTATCATAAGTAGAGTTGAACTAAGCATGGCTTGTGTGTGTAGGAAGCACAGTTCTGTTGTTTGGAGCAAGCTCACTGTTCTGGCTCCATAGGAAACACAGAAGTGTATTAGAGTGCTCCTTTCTCAAAAGCAGAGTGTGTTTCTCGTAAGCCAAGCTAGCACTGAATTCCTCATCATAAAGGGAGGTGAATTTTATGAAGTTTCTTGTACTATGAGCCACATTTCTTTTCTGGTAAGGAAAGTCTCTATTGCACTCCCATTTCCATACACAGTGGAAATAGCACTCGTGTTAATTACCAGGAAGTGCAGTGTATTGAACTGAAGAGAAGCTACTGTTCTTGTCAGTTTCCTAAGCAGAGTTGAACTAGATATCGCCTGTGTGTGTAGGAAGCACAGTTCTTGTGTTCTGAGAAAGCTCATTGTTCTGCCTCTATAAGAAAGACAGAAGAGTAGAAGAGTGCTCCTTTCTGAAAAGCAGAGTGGGTTTCATGTATGGGGATCTAGTGTTGAATTGCCTTTCATAAACGGAGTTGAATCACAGGCAGTTTCTGATCCTGCAAGTAAGAGTTCTTATCTTGTAAGGAAAGTCAATATTGAGCTCCCTTTGCCATACACAGTGCAAATGGCACTCGTGTCTCTTCCCAGCAAGCGCAGAGTACTGGATAGAAGAGAAGCTGCTCTTATTGTCAGTTTCCTGAGCAGAGTTGAACTAGATATGACCCGTGTGTGTGGGAAGCACAATTCATTTTTTCTGAGCAAGCTCTCTGTTCTGGCTCTATAGGAAATACAGTAGAGTAGAAGAATGCTCCTTACTCAAAAGCAGAGTGTGTTTCTTGTAAGGCAAGCTGGTATGGTGGTATTTTTTTCGTACTGAAATTTGATTTTATTTGTATGTTAATAAATAAAATTACCTGGAAATCAGAGTTACTAGAGCCATAGCCAGAGCATTGCGCTTGTGGAGCATGCCTTTAATCCCAGCACTTTGTAGACAGAGGTAGGTTGTTCTCTCTCTGTTCAAAGATACCGCCAGCATTGGAGACACATGCCTTTTATTTCAATCCCAACCATAGAAGACCTGTAAGTCTCTACAGACAGGCAGTGAGGAGGCAGTCCTGTGTTTTGGTTTACAACCAATGAGAAGGCAGAACAGAAAGAGTGTATAAAGAAAAACACACAGGAAGTAGCTCTCTTCAGACAGCTCTCTTGGCTGAAGAGGATCGCTGAAGCAGGAAGGGTAAATCTCTTAACTCTGACCTCTTGACTTTCTTCTCTTAATTGGCTCTGTGTTTGTCATTTAAGAAGATGGTTGGTTACATCTACATTTGGTGCACAACGTGACAAGAATCCATTAAAAACTGCTTGACTTGGATTGGCAGCAGGTCTGGTTTCCCGCCTGGGTGGCCCAGGTCGGCTTGGTCTCAGGCCAGACTCACCATAGCCCCAAGCGATTAGCTTAAAGCCGGTGCTACAAACTACTCAGGCCTGCCCTGCCAAACAGGGCCCCTGCCTGTAAAACCAACGCACATGGTCGGAGCTTAAGGAAGCCAGAGCCAAGCCTTGATGTGGCTCAAGCGGGAACTCGTGGCTGGATTCAAGCTCTTAGGCAGAACTTGTGGCTATGCTCTCTCTCTCTCTCTCTCTCTCTCTCTCTCTCTCTCTCTCTCTCTCTCTCTCTCATCTCTTTCTGGATTCACACCTCGAACACTAGGTGGCTGTTTTGAAATTCCCTTGGATTTGTACTGTTCTACTCGGACTTGGTAAGTCACTTAATATATCAGATATTTTAAAGGAAACTATTTAAGAGAGAATTTTTTTTCCACATTAAAAAATGGATTTTCTGTGTTCATTGGAAGAAAATTGGGCTTTGTTTGCAATTTTTGGCCATCTGACAATGGAACAACTGTATGAGAAGATTAATGTTGATTGAATTATGCAGTTTATTACAATGCTTATCCTCATTTTACTATTTAAAAAGATAGTCAATTTAAGTGCCAGGATGACAGCTTTAGAAAAACTTGTTAAACCTGTAAAAATTCAGACAGAAGAAATTAACAGTGAAGTTGTTTCAAGATTAGATCATAAGGTTACAGAAAGAAAGCCTGTAATCACACAATCACCCTTAATTTATCAAGCAACCATACAGCAGTTGCCTAATCAAATGACTACACAAAATATTTGGGCTCCAGTTGAAATGTTAGATTTACAAAGGTTTAAGGAGGCAATAGTATCTTATGGCATGCATTCCCCATATGTAAAGCAAATGTTAAACTCTTGGTCGAAATATAATAGGATTGTACCACAGGACTGGCGGGAGCTGGCACATGCTGTTCTTGAACCCAGTCAAAGGCTTCAGTGGTAACTTGGTTCAAGGTTGAAGCTAAAAACATAGAAAAACAATGGAGGGATAAAGGAATACAAGTCTGCCAGGATCAGCTTATTGGAGAATGCCAATATGCTTCTGTACAAACATATGTTTATATGATGTACAAACTCTAATTTTATGTCAAACAGCAAACTTAAATGCATGGGACAGAGTTGAGGAATGAGGAAAAAAAACTGAGTCATTTACAAAGGTTATACAAGGCCCAAAAGAATCTTTCACAGATTTTTTACAAAGACTGTTTTCAGCAGTAAAGAGAATGGTCCCGGATTCAGAAGCTAGTCAGATAATAATTGAATCTTTGGTCTTTGAGAATGTGAATGCAGCATGCAAAAGAATAATCAGGCCATTAAAGGCAAGATCTGCACCTTTGGAAGATTGGATTAGAGACATGGTAAATGTTGAGGCTCATGACCATGATGATATGTGGGTAGGAGAAACAATTTCAAAAGGTTTGAGGAATGTTAGATGTTTTGGATGTGGAAAGCAAGGACATTTGAAAAGAACGTGACTGTAAACTGGTCATTTCTAGAAACAATGATTCTTCAAGGAACAATGGCAACAGAATGCCCCTTCCTTCTGGAGTATCCAGAAGGTGTGGTAAGGGAAAACACTGGACCAACGAATGTAGATCAACAAGGGACAGACAGGGTAATCCTTTTCCTCAGTCTTGAGGAAACTCCCAGAGGGGCCTCATGCAGGACCCCATAGCAAATCCAGTTCAAACCATTTCTGCATTCATAGAGGAAACCACTACTCAGAACAATTAAATAACCAAATGCCTATTGGAATAAATCATGCTGGTCGGGATGATGAAACAGAGAGAATAGAAAGCTCAGGAGAAAACATAAAGAAAATTTTTTGGCAAACTTCTATTAATGAACAAAGACCAAAACTAACAATAAAAATAAATGGTGTTTTGTTGTCTGTTCTGGTAGACAGAGGTGTGGATGTTACCATAATTGCACCAGAATTTTGGCTTCCAACTTGGTCTCTTCAGGAGGTAAACGTTCAACTGTTAGGAATTGGGACATGATCTCAGGTGAAACAGAGTGCAAGATGGCTCGAATGTATAGGTCCAGAAAAACAGAGAGGAAAATTAAAGCCATATGTGGCTAACATAGCTATGAACCTGTGGGGTCGAGACTTGTTGCAACAATGGAATACTCAGATTAACATTCCTCCAATCTCAGAAGCAAATTATAAACGAGCACATGTTTCTGAGAGAAATATTAGAAGTCATTATTCTGAGTGGTCACCAGCCATCCATATTATATAAGAACAGGGCACAACAACTGATGATCTTCCAAAGACACCAACAGCTCTAACTTTAAAATGGTTAACAGACAAGCCTGTATGGGTCCAGAAATGGCCTTTAACAACAGAAAACTCCAGGCTTTAGAAGAGCTGGTAGAAGAACAGTTAAATGCTTAGCATATAACAACAAATACAGGAGAATTCCAAGGGCTGGTTGATTCTTGAGAAGCCCTTGGAATTCTCCTGTATTTGTTGTTAAAAAGTAATCTGGTAAGTGAAGAATGGTAACAGACTTTAAAGCAATTAACAAAGTAATTCAGCCAATGTGCTCTCTACAATCTGGAATTCCTTTGCCTACTCTGTTACCAAAATGATGGCCTCTCATAGTTATTGATTTAAAAGACTGTTTCTTTTCAATACCCTTACAAGAAAAAGACAGAGAAAGATTTGCTTTCACAGTGCCTACTTATAATAATTCTCCACCGGTTAAAAGATTTCAATGGAGGGTCCTCCCACAGGGAATCTTGAATAGCCAAATTCTGTGCCAATATTTTGTACAACAGCCATTGGTAGTGATACATAAAAAATTTCCTAAATCTATAATTTATCATTCTATGGATGATATTTTACTAGCTGACACAAATACAGATATTTTAGAAAGAATGTTTGAAGAAGTAAAGAAAATTTTGCCTTGCTGGGAATTGCAAATTGCTCCTGAAAAGATACAAAGAGGAATTCTATTAATTATTTAGGCTATAAAATAGAGGTACAAAAAATTAGACCCCAAAAGGTGCAAATTAGGAGAGATAGACTATAGACTCTTTTTGTTTTTTTTTTAGGTTTTTCGAGACAGGGTTTTTCTGTGTAGCTTTGTGCCTTTCCTGGAACTCACTCTGTAGCCCAGGCTGGCCTCGAAATCGCAGAGATCCGCCTGCCTCTGCCTCCCGAGTGCTGGGATTAAAGGCGTGCGCCACCACCGCCCGGCAGACTATAGACTCTTAATGACTTTCAAAGATTATTTGGAGATATTTCTCATCTATGAACTATTGTTGGGGTAAAACATGATGAACTGCATAATTTGTTCAAAACCTTAGAAGGTGACAAGGACTTAAATAGTCCAAGAGAAGTATCACCTGAAGCTGAGAAATAATTTGCCTTGGTAGAAAAGAAAGTACATGAAAGGCACGTGGATCGTATTGATCCAAAGCTGGATTGCATTTTGTCTATTTTGCCTTCTAGGTATTCTCCTACAGGAATATTAATGCAGAGGGAAGATTTTATATTGGAATGGATATTTTTACCAAATAAACCAAATAAAAAATTAAAAACTTATGTGGAAAAAATCTCTAACTTTATTTTGAAAGGAAAATTGAGACTTTGTCAATTAGCAGGAATAGACCCAGCAGAAATTGTTGTACCTTTAACTAGGGAGGACATTGAAAAATTATGGACAGAAAGAACATTGGCAAAGAGCTTGCAGTAATTTTTTTTGGAGAAATTAACCGCAAATATCTCAAAAGCGATAGTATTGATCTTATAAAGAGAGCTGATTCGATCTTGCCTCGAATTGTATGGGAAAAACCCATATCTGGAGTTCACACCTTTTATACAGATGCCAACAAATAAGGAAAGGCAGGTTACAAATCAGAAAATTTAAGTAAAGTGGTTCAAAGTCCTTATAATTCAGTTCAAAAATCAGAATTGTATGCTATTCTGTTGGTATTCATGGATTTTTCAGAATCTCTCACTATAGTAACTGACTCTCAGTATGCTGAAAGAGTAGTATTACATATTGAGATTGCAAATTTATCCCTGATGCTTCAGAATTAACTTCACTATTCATTTAATTACAAGATTCAATCAGGAAAAGGTGTCATTCTTTATATGTAACTCACATTTGATCCCATACTGGCCTGCCAAGCCCTCTAGCACAAGGCAATGATGAGATTGATAAATTATTGATAGGAAATGTGCTGGAGGCCTGAGAATTTCATAAAAAACATGTCAATAGTAAAGGTTTAAAAAAGTTTTCCATAACCTGGAAACAAGCCAAAGAAATAATAAAGAAATGTCCTACTTCTTCCTTCTACAATCAAACACCATTACCAGCAGGATGTAACCCAAAGGGTATTCAAAGAACTGAAATCTGGCAGATGGACGTGTTTCACTTTGCAGAATTTGGAAAACTGAAATTTGTACACCATACCATTGATACTTATTCAGGATTTCCATGGGAAACTGCTTTGAGTTCTGAAAAAGCAGATTCTGTAATCACTCATTTACTAGAAGTTATGGCCATCATGGGTATACCTGCACAAATCAAAACTGACAATGCTCCATCATATGTCTCTGTTAAAGTGAAACAGTTTTTTGCTTATTACAATATAAAGCATATTACAGGCATACCACATAATCCTAAAGGTCAAGCATGTATAGAAAGATCAAACAGAACTCTAAATTATATGCGAAACAGAAAGGTGTACAAAAAACCCCAGAAAGAGACTGCATAATGCTCTATTAACCTTGAATTTTCTTAATGCCAGTGAGAAAGGAACAACAGCTGCAGAGAGACTTTGGATAATAGAAAAAACTACAGAATTAAATCAGCCTATATACTTTAAGGATGTGCTGACCTCGGAATGGAAACCAGGGTATGTATTACATTGGGGACGAGGTTTTTGCTTTTGTTTCTACAGGAGCAGATAAGCTGTGGGTACCGTAAAAAATGATAAAGGTTCGGTTTGAACAAGAGAAACCTCTTAATTAGAGGAGGTGATAGTTCATCAACCAGCATGAACATCCCATTTAAACTAACTTATACCAGTAACACATGCCTTTTTATTTAATCAGATAATAACTTGCCAAAAAGGAAAATCCCCAAAATTAGTCTTGGGGAAAGATTTTTAGATTTTTGTTTTTGCCTTTTAGGAGAATGAAGGTTATGGAATCTGAAGAACACAGGACAAATGAGACAACTGAAGAAAAGGGACAAATCATCTATCCCAGGAAACAGAGTGAAATGGCATATGGGTATATCATCTAAAAATTATTTTATACGTCTTCCTAAATGTTTGTTTCTGCTCTTCTCTAAAGAAATTTAATACTATTGGTCTTCTAATAGTACCAGTTCAATTAAAATTTAAAGCTGACTTTGGAGTTGGAGAATGGCTCTCTCCTTCTTTAAACTCAAGCATGTTGTTAAACAGAAAATGCAAACTCCCTGTACCATGCCAGAAGAAATGAGCCATCTTCTGCTATGGGACAGGAGAAAAGCCAAATCAATTAAGGGACTATTCTATTACTAATCTCAACTCTTTGATTCTATTCTGATTCTTTAAACTCTTCTTAAAGTATAAATTTTATATCAAAATTTACAAGATTAATATATATATATATATATACACATTTTAAACTTTGTTAAGATATGAATGGTCATATAGAGTACTAACTAATTCTAGAAAAAAGGCTTCAATTAGCTGAATATATATGTCTTTGTGTTCGAATCTCTTACCAGTTTTTTGCAGGAAATCACGGCCAGGCCTAACATCAACTGAAGTCTCCAGGAAGAAGATGGGACCCCACAACAACAACAATTCTATGTGGACAATAATAATATCACTAAGCTGACAAACATCATCTACAGATCAGCTTTGAAGTACAAGGTGCTCAGAGCAATTTTGAAATGACTAGCTGCGATGACCCAGTCTCAAACACTACTTGAATAAGGACTTGAGATAAATCCTGAACTTTGGCATTATACACAGACTGGATACTGAAGGATATAGTTACCTTTCCTAGAATTTGACAATTAACATAAAATTTTTCTTTCAGGATAAAGATAATTTCGCCCATGCCCAGCAGGAAGCAATTTTAAGAGTACGACACCCACATTCCCAAAGAAGTGGTGTGGGGCGGGTGGTTTTTTGGTCTTTTTAATGGGTTTTGGGTTGAGATAATTTTCATTGTTTTGGGGGTTAGGTACAAGTTGTTGTCTAGGGTTAAGAAAAAGGCTAAGCAAAGGAGATTAGATTTAAGGTTCTTGTTAAAAAAATATGAGAAAGAAGAAAAGAAAAGGAAAAAAACACAATTCTAGTTTTAAACACTTTACATTGGATTGGATTGTTTTATATTGTGTACAAATATATATATTGAAATTGATATTGTTAGAAAATGCTATATGTATATTTCTAATTGTACTTATATCTTTCATTTAACAATGCAATTTTCTGATCCTTGAATGTTATTATTACCAACTATTGTGATATAAAGAAATGAAAGTTGGTAGTTAGAATTTACAACAGAACTTGTAGTCATATTAGATAAGTTTTAAAAATTGAGCAGATAAATTTTAGACAGGTTATCTTCAAACCCTTCAGAGATCTACAGAATATGGCATTTAAAATGTTTTAATAACTTAGAAAATTTTTCTATTTGGAGACATGTCGGCTCCTGGCAGTACCAATCAACTTCAGAGAAAATATGGGAATTGAAGAAACTGCATATGGAGTTAACTTTCATTGTGGCAAATGTTAGCCACTGGACAACAAAGTATCCTTGAATCAACAGGACAAAATGGACAGACAGGACAAGAAACAAAGGACTACTGATTCTTGCCAAAACACGTGTGCTTGTGGCTTTATCAAAAGGCAACTTCTGAGGCCAGAACAATATGGCACCATCCCTGAAGTGGCCTTTGCAATTCAGAAAAGGTACAGTGCTCTTTTCTTCGAAGGCAGTTGAATAGGCAGTGGGAATCTACTAATCTTGTCAGTTTCCTAAGCAGAGTTGAACTAGATATGGCTCGTGTGTTTAGGAAGCACAGTTCCTTTGTTTTGAGCAAGCTATATAGGAAACACTGTAGCATAGAAGAGTACTCCTTTCCCAAAGAGGAGTGTGTTTCTGGTAATGCGAGCTAGTGCTGAAGTACCCTTCATAAATGGAATTGAATCACATGAAGTTTCTGGTCCTACGAGCAACAGTTGGTTTGTGGGAAGGAAAGTCACTATTGTGCTCCCATTGCCACACTCAGTGCAAGTAGCACTCTCTTGTGTTCCCAGCAAGTGCAGCATATTGGAGAGAAGAAAAGTGACTCTTCTTGTCAGTTTTCTAAGCAGAGTTGAACTAGATATGACTCGTGTCTGTAGGAAGCACAGTTGTTTTGTTCTGAGCAAGCTCACTGTTCTGGCCATATAGGAAACACAGTAGTGTAGAAGAGGGCTCCATTCTCAAAAGCAGAGTGTGTTTCTCATGACGCAAGCTAGTATTGAATTCCCCTTCATAAAAAGAGTTGAATCACATGGAGTTACTGGTCCTATGAGCAACAGTTCTTTTCTGGTAAGGAAAGTGACTATTTCGCTCACATTTCCATACACAGTACAAATAGCACTGGCGTCTGTTCCCAGCAAGTGCAGTGTATTGTACTTAAGAGAAGCTCCTGTTCTTGTCAGTTTCCTAAGCAGAGTTGAACTAGATATGGCCCGTGTGTGTAGGAAGCACAGTTCTTTTGTTCTGAGCAAGCTCACTGTTCTGGCCCTGTAGGAATCACAGTAGAGTATAAGTGTGCTCCTTTCTCAAAGCAGAGTGTGTTTCTTGTAAGGCAAGCTTGTGTTGAATTCCCCTTCATAAACGGAATTGAATCACGTGCAGTTTCTGGTCCTATGAGCAACAGTTCTTTTCTGGTAAGGAAAGTCACTATTGCGCTCCCATTGCCACACACAGTGCAAATAGCCCTTGCGTGTGGTCCCAGCAAGTGGAGCGTGTTTGACAGACGAGATGATACTGGTCTTGTCAGTTTCCTAGGCAGAGTAGAACTAAATATGGCCCGTGTGTGTAGGAAGCACAGTACTTTTTTTTGAGTAAGCTCAGTGTTCTGGCCCATAGGAAACACAGTAGAATAGAAGAGTGCCCTTTTTCAAAAGCAGAATGTGTTTCTTGTAAGGCAAGCTAGTGTTGAATTTCAATTCATAAACGGAGTTGAATCACATGGAGTTTCTAGTCCTATGAGCAAGAATTGTTTTCTGGTAAGGAACGTCACTATTGTGTTCCAATTGCCATATACAGTGCAAATAGCACTCGCATCTGTTCCAAGCAAGTTCAGTGTATTGGATCAAGGAGAAGTTACTGTTCTTGTCAGTTTACTAAGCAGTGTTGAACTAGAAATGGCCCGTGTGTGTAGGAAGCACAATTCTTTTTTTCTGAGAAAGTTCACTGTTCTGGCTCTATAGGAAACACAGTAGAAAGGAAGAGTGCTCCATTCTCAAAAGCAGAGTGTGTTTCTTGTAAGGCAAGCTAGTGTTGATTTCCACTTCATCAAGGGAGTTGAATCACATGTAGTTTCTTTTCCTATGAGCAAGAGTTGTTTTCTGGAAAGGAAAGTCACTATTGTGTTCCCATTGCCATACACAGTGCATAAAGCACTCGTGTCTATTCCCAGCAAGTGCAGTTTATTGAACAAATGAGATGCTTCTGTACTTCTCAGTTTCCTAAGCAGAGTTGAACCTGATATTTCCCATGTGTGTAGGAAGCACAGTTCTTTTTATCTGAACAAGCTCACGGTTTTGGCTCTATAGGGAAACACAATAGAGTAGAGTGCTCACTTCTCAAAGGCAGAGTATTTTTCTCATAAAGCGAGCCAGTCCTGAATTCCCCTTCAGAAACTGAATTTAATCACATGCACTTTCTGGTATTGTGAGTAACAGTTCTTTTCTGGTAAGGAAAGAAAATATTGTGCTCCCATTGCCATGCACAGTGCAAAGAGCACTCACATCTGATCCCAGCAAGTGCAGTATATTGAACAGAAGGGAAGCTACTATTCTTGTCAGTTTCCTAAGCAGAGTTGAACTAGATATGGCCCGTGTGTGTAGGAAGCACAGTTCTTTTGTTCTGAGCAAGCTCACTGTTCTGGCCCTGTAGGAATCACAGTAGAGTATAAGTGTGCTCCTTTCTCAAAGCAGAGTGTGTTTCTTGTAAGGCAAGCTTGTGTTGAATTCCCCTTCATAAACGGAATTGAATCACGTGCAGTTTCTGGTCCTATGAGCAACAGTTCTTTTCTGGTAAGGAAAGTCACTATTGCGCTCCCATTGCCACACACAGTGCAAATAGCCCTTGCGTGTGGTCCCAGCAAGTGGAGCGTGTTTGACAGACGAGATGATACTGGTCTTGTCAGTTTCCTAGGCAGAGTAGAACTAAATATGGCCCGTGTGTGTAGGAAGCACAGTACTTTTTTTTGAGTAAGCTCAGTGTTCTGGCCCATAGGAAACACAGTAGAATAGAAGAGTGCCCTTTTTCAAAAGCAGAATGTGTTTCTTGTAAGGCAAGCTAGTGTTGAATTTCAATTCATAAACGGAGTTGAATCACATGGAGTTTCTAGTCCTATGAGCAAGAATTGTTTTCTGGTAAGGAACGTCACTATTGTGTTCCAATTGCCATATACAGTGCAAATAGCACTCGCATCTGTTCCAAGCAAGTTCAGTGTATTGGATCAAGGAGAAGTTACTGTTCTTGTCAGTTTACTAAGCAGTGTTGAACTAGAAATGGCCCGTGTGTGTAGGAAGCACAATTCTTTTTTTCTGAGAAAGTTCACTGTTCTGGCTCTATAGGAAACACAGTAGAAAGGAAGAGTGCTCCATTCTCAAAAGCAGAGTGTGTTTCTTGTAAGGCAAGCTAGTGTTGATTTCCACTTCATCAAGGGAGTTGAATCACATGTAGTTTCTTTTCCTATGAGCAAGAGTTGTTTTCTGGAAAGGAAAGTCACTATTGTGTTCCCATTGCCATACACAGTGCATAAAGCACTCGTGTCTATTCCCAGCAAGTGCAGTTTATTGAACAAATGAGATGCTTCTGTACTTCTCAGTTTCCTAAGCAGAGTTGAACCTGATATTTCCCATGTGTGTAGGAAGCACAGTTCTTTTTATCTGAACAAGCTCACGGTTTTGGCTCTATAGGGAAACACAATAGAGTAGAGTGCTCACTTCTCAAAGGCAGAGTATTTTTCTCATAAAGCGAGCCAGTCCTGAATTCCCCTTCAGAAACTGAATTTAATCACATGCACTTTCTGGTATTGTGAGTAACAGTTCTTTTCTGGTAAGGAAAGAAAATATTGTGCTCCCATTGCCATGCACAGTGCAAAGAGCACTCACATCTGATCCCAGCAAGTGCAGTATATTGAACAGAAGGGAAGCTACTATTCTTGTCAGTTTCCTAAGCAGAGTTGAACTAGATATGGCCTGTCTGTGTAGGAAACAGAGTTCTTTTGTTCTCAGCAAGTTCACTGTTCTGGCCCTTTAGGAAACACAGTAGAGTAGAAGAGTGCTCCTTTCTCCAAAGCAGACTGTGTTTCTCGTAAAGCGAGGAAGTGCTGAATTCCCCTTCATAAACAGAGTTGAATCACGTGCAGTTTCTTGTCCTACGAGCAACAGCTTTTTTTGGGTATGGAAAGTAACTATTGTGCTCCCATTGCCATTCCCTGTGCAAACATCTATAGGAAACACCGTAGAGTAGAAGAGATCTCCTGTCTCAAATGTAGAGTGTGTTTCTCGTAAGGCGAGCTAGTGCTGAATTCCCCTTCATTAATGGAGTCGAATCACAACTCCATTTGTTGTAGTTTCTTGTCCTACGAGGAACATTTTTTTTGGGGTAAGGGAAATCACTATTGGGCTCCCATTGCCATACAGATTGCAAATAGCACTCACGTCTGTTTCCCATAACTGCAGGTTTAGGATGGAAAAGAAGCTACTATTCTTCTTAGTTTTTTAAGCACAGTTGAACTAGATATGGCATGTGTGTGTAGGAACCACAGTTCTTTTGTTCTGAGCAAGCTCACTGTTCTGGCCATACAGGAAACACAGTAGATGAGACGTTTGCTTCTTTCACAAAAGCAGATTGTGTTTCACCTAAGGTAAGCTCATGCTGAATTCCCCTGCATAAACTGAGTTGAATCACATGCAGTCTTGTCCTACGAGCAACAGGTCTTTTATGGTACAAAAGTCAGTATTGGTCTCCCATTGCCATACACAGTGCAAATAGCACTTGCGTCTGTTCCCAGCAAGTGCAGTGTATTGGACTGAAGAGACGCTACTGTTTATGTCAGTTTCCTAAGCAGAGTTGAACTATATATGGCCTGTGTGTGTAGGAAGCACAGTTCTTTGGTTCTGAGCAAGCTCACTCTTCTGGCCCTATAGGAAACACAGTGGAGTAAAAGAGTGCTCCTTTTTCAAAAGCAGTGTGTGTTTCCCATAAGGTGATCTCGAAATCCCCTTCATAAATGGATTTGAATCACATGCAGTTTCTTTTTCTATGAGTAACAGTTCTTTTCTGGTAAGGAAAGTCACTATTGCGTTCCCATTGCCATAATCAGTTCAAAAAGAACTCATGTCTGTTTCAAGCAAGTGCAGTGTATGGACAGAGTAGAAGTTACTGTTCTTGTCAGTGTCCACAGCAGAGTTAACCTAGATATGGCCGTGTGTTTAGGAAGCACGGTTCTTTTGTTGTGAGGAAGCTCACTTTTCTGGCACTATAGGAAACACAGTAGATTAGAAATGTCCTTCTTTGTCAAAAGCAGAGTGTGTTTCTTGTAAGCTAAGCCTGTGTTTAATTTTCCTTCTTAAATGAAGAAGAATCACATGCAGTTTTTTGTCGTAGGAGCAACAGTTCTTTTCTGGTAAGGAAATTCACTATTGTATTCCCAATTCCATACAGAGTGCAAAAAAGCACTCATGTCTGTCTGTTCCCAGCAAGTATAGTGTATTGGACTGAAGGGAAGCTACTCTTCTTGTCAGTTTCCTAAGCAGAGTTGAAGTAGATATGGCCCATGTGTGTAAGATCTACAGTTCTTTTGTTCTGAGCAGGCTTACTCTTCTGGCTCTATAGGAAGCACAGTAGAGAAGAAGAGTGTGCCTTTCTCAAAAGCAGATTGTGTTTCTTGTAAAGTGTGCTAGTGTTCAAATCCTCTTCATCAACGGAATTATATCACATGTAGTTTCTTGTCCTACAGCAACAGTTCTTTTCTGGAAAGGAAAGTCATTATTGTGCTCCCACTGCCATACAGAGTGCATATAGCTCTCATGTCTGTTCCATGCAAGTGTAGCTTATTGAACGGAAGACGAGCTACTGTACTTCTCAGTTTTCTAAGAAGAGTTGACCTAGATATGGCCTGTGTGTATAGGAAGTACAGTTCTTTTGTTCTGAGCAAGCTCACTGTTCTTGCTCTATAGGAAACACAGTAGAGAAAAAGAGTCCTCCTTTCTCCAAAGCAGTTTGTGTTTCTTGTAAGGAAATCTAGTGTTGATTTCCCCTTCATCAATGAAGTTGAATCACATGCAGTTTCTTTTCGTATGTGCAAGAGTTCTTTTCTGGTAAGGAAAGTCATTATTGCGCTCTTATTGCCATAAACGGTACAAATAGCCATCGCATCTGTTCCCAGCAAGTTCAGTGTATTGAACAGAAGAGAAGCTACTGTTCTTGTCAGTTTCCTAAGCAGAGTTGAAGTAGTTATGGCCCGTGTGTGTAGGAAGCACAGTTTTTTTGTTCTAAGTAAGCTCACATTCTGGATGCACAGTAAACACAGTTGGGAATAAGATTGCTCTTACCTCAAAAGCAGAGTGTTTTTCTTTTAAGGCAAGCTAGTGTTGAAAGTTCATGAATTGAGTTGAACCACATTCAATTTCTTTTTTTACTAGCAACAGATCTTTTCTTGTAAATAGAGTCACTATTACACTCCCATTGACATACTCAGTTGGAAGAGCACTCATTTCTGTAGGAGCAAGTACAGTTTATTGGACAGAAGAGAAGCTATTGTTTTTGTCTATTTCATAAACAGAGTTGAAGTAGATATGGCCTGTGTGTAGTAAGCACAGTTCCTTTGTTCTGTGCAAGCTCACTCTTCTGGCTCTGTAGGAAACACATTCTGGTTGAAGAGTGCTCCTAACTTAAAAGCAGACTGTGTTTCTTGTAAGGAAAGCAAGTGTTGATTTATCCTTCATAAACGGATTTGAATCACATGCAGTTTCTTGTCCTACGTGCAACAGTTCTTTTCTTGTAAGGAAAGTCGACTATTGTACTCCATTGAAATACAAAGTACAAATTGCACTCCTGTCTGTTCTCAGCAAGTACAGTGTATTGGAGCAAACAGAAGCTACTATTCCTGTGAGTTCCTAAGCAGAGTTGATGAAGATATGGCTGTGTATGTAGGAAGCAGAGTTCTTTTGTACTGAGTAAGCTCCCTGTTCTGGATATATAGGTATCACAGTAGATTATTAGAGTACTCATTTCTCAAAAGCAGAGTTTGTTTCTTGTAAGGCAAGCAAGTGTTCGGTTCTCTTTATGAATGGAGTTAAATCACATGCAGTTTCTTGTCCTACGAGCAACAGTTCCTTTCTTGTAAGGAAAGTCACTGTTGCGCTCCCATTGACATATGTAGTGCAAACAGCTCTTGGTTCTGTTCTCAGCAAGCACAGTTTATTGGACGGAGATAAGCTAATGTTCTTCTCAGTTTCCTAAGCAGAGTTGAAGTAGATATTGCTCCTGTGTGTAAGAAGCACGGTACTTATGTTCTGAGTAATCTCACTGTTGTGGTTGCATAGGAAACACAGTAGCGTAGAAGAGTGCTCCTATCTCAAAAGCAGAGTGTGTTTCTTGTAAGGCAAGCTAGTATTGAATTTGCCTTCCTAAGCAGAGTTGAATTACATGCAATTTCATGTCCTACAAGCTAAATTCTTTTCTAGTAAGTAAAGTCACTGTTGTGGTCTAATTGCCATATACAGTGAAAATAGCACTTGGTTCCATTCCCAACAAACACAGTGTATTGTACAGATGATAAGCTACTGTTCTTTTCAGTTTGCTAAGCAGAGTTGAACTAGATATGGCTCGTGTGTGTAGGAAGCATGGTTCTTGTGTTCTGAGCAAGCTCACTGTTCTGGCTGTATAGGAAACACTGTAGAGTAGAAGAGTGCTCCTATCTCAAAAGCAGAGTGTGGTTCTTGTAAGGCAAGCTAGTGCTGCATTCTCCTTCATAAACAGAGTTGAATCATATGCAGTTTCTTGACCTAAGAGCAAAAGTTCTTTTCTGGTAAGGAATGTCTCTTTTGAGCTCCCATTGAAGCACACACTGCAAATAGCACTTGTGTCTCTTCCCAGTAAGTACAGTGTATTGGACCAAAGAGTAGTTTTGGTTCTTGTCAATTTCACAAGCAGAGTTGAACTACCTATGGCCTGTTTTTGTTGGAAAGACAGTTGTTTCTTTCTGAGCAATCTCATCATTCTGGCTCTAAGTAAAAACTGTAGAGTAGTTGATTGCTCCTTTCTCAAAAGCAGAGTGTGTTTCTTGTAAGGCAAGCTATAGTTGAATTCTTCTTCATGATTGGAGTTGAATCACATACAGTTTCCTGTTCTATGAGCAACAGTTCTTCTCTGGTAAGGAGAATCACTACTGCGCTCCCATTTTCATACACAGTGGGAAGAGCTCTAGCTTCACTAGCCAATAAGTGCTGTGTATTGGACGGAAGAGAAGCTACTGTTATTGTCAGTTTCCTAAGCAGAGTTAAAGTAAATATGGCCCATGTGTGTAGGAAGCACAGTTCTATTGTTCTGAGCAAGCTCACTGTTCATGCTCTATAGGAAAAACAGTCGGGTAGAGATTGCTCCTTTCTCAAAAGGAGAATGTGTTTGTTGTAAGGACAGCTAGTGTTTAATTCCCCTTCAAAAAAGCCATTGAATCACACGCAGTTTTTTGTCCTAAAGCAGCAGTTCTTAGTGTTCAATTCCCCTACATAAACGGAGTTGAATCACATGTTGTTTCTTCTCCTACGAGCAACACTTCTTTTCTGGTAAGGAAAGTCACTGTTGCGCTCCCATTGACATACACAGTGCAAATTGTACTCGCTTTTGCTCCCAACAAGTACATTGTATTCAAAGGAAGAGAAGATACTGTTCTTGTCAGTTTCCTAAGCAGAGTTGAACTACAAATTGCCCCCGTGTGGAAGCAGCTCTTTTCCAGCAAGGAAAGTCAATCATTTTTGGGCTCCCATTGTGATACGCAATGGAAATGTCACTCGCGTCCTTTCACACCAAATACAGTGCATTACATGGAAGAGAAGCTACTGTTGTGCTCAGTTTCCTAAGCAGAGTTGAACTAGATATGGCCTGTGTGTGTAGGAAGTGTAGTTCTTCTTTTCTGAGCAAGATCACTGTTCTGGCTCTGTAGGAACCACAGAAGAGTAGAAGATTGCTATTTCTCAAAAGCAGAGTAGTTTCTTGTTTGGCCCAGTACCGATATCCCTTCCTAAATTAAATTGAATCACATGCAGTCTCTAATCCTATGAGCAACAGTTCTTTTCAAAGTAAGGTAAATCACTATTGGGCTCCCATTGATATTCACAGTGGAAATGGCACTCACATGTGATTCCAACAAGAGCAATGAGTTTGATGGAAGATAGGCTTCTCTTGTGTTTGGTTTCCTAAGCTGAGTTGAACTACATATGGCCGTGTGTTTAGGAAGCAGAATACTTTTGTTCTGAGCAAGCTTAGTGATCTGCCTTTGTAGGAAACATAGTAGCGTAGATAATGCTCTTTTCTCAAAAGCACAGTGTGTTTCACATTAGACAACCCAAAATTGAATTCCCCTTCATGAAAAGAGTTGAAACACATGCAGTCTCTTATCTATTGATCAACAGATCTTTTCGGGTAAGGAAAGTCACTTTTGTGCTCCCACTGATATACACAGTGGAAATGGCACTTGAGTCTGTTCCAGGCCAGTACAGTGCACTGGATGCAAGAGAAGCTACTGTTGTGCTCAGTTTCCTAAGCAGAGTTGAATTAGATATGCCCAGGTGTGTAGGAAGCACAGTTCTTTTGTTCTGGGTAAGCTCACTGTTCTGCCTGTTTAAGAAACACAGTAGAGTAGAAGAGTGCTCTTTTCTCAACAGCACAGTGTGTTTCTCATTAGGCAATCCAGTATTAAATTCCCTTTTATAAACAGAGTTGAATCATATACAGTCTCTTATCCTATGAGCAACAGTTTTTTTGGGTAAGGAAAGTCACTATTGGGCTCCCACTGAGATACACAGTGGCACTCTCGTCTGTTCTCAGTAAGTGCAGTGCATTGCATGGAAGAGAATCTACCGTTGTGCTCATTTTCCTAATCAGAGTTGAACTTGATATGGCCTGTATGTCTAGGAAGCATAGGTATTTTGTTCTGAGAAAGCTCACAGTTCTACCTATGCGAAAAGGAGTAGAGTAGAAGAGTGTTCTTTTCTCAAAAGCAGAGTGTGTTTTTCGTTAGGCCACCCAGTGTTGAATTCCCTTTGTAAAGCCAGTTGAATCAGATGTCGTCTCTAATCATAGGAGCAACTGTTCTTTTCCGGTAGGGAAAGTCAGTCACTATTGGGCTCACAATGAGATACACTGTGGAAATGGCGTTCTCTTCTGTTCCCAGCAAGTACAGTGCACTGCATGAAATAGAAGCTACTGTTGTGCTCTATATCCTAAGCAGAGTTGTACTAGACATGGCCCATGAGTGTAGAAAACACAGTTCTTTTGTTCTGAGCAGGGTCACTGTTCTGCCTCTATAGGAAACAAGGTAGAGTAGAAGATTGCTCTTTCCAAAACCAGAGTATTTTCTTGTTAGGCACAGTATTGAAATCCCTTCATAAACAGAGTTGAATCACATGCAGTCTCTTATCCTACAAGCAACAGATCTTTCCAGTAAGGAAAGTCACTATTGTGCTCCCTTGGAAATAAAAGTAGAAATGGCACTCGCATTTGTTCCCAGGAAGTAAGCGCATTGCATGGAAGAAAAGCTACTCTTCTGCTCAGTTTCCTAAGCAGAGTTGAACTAGATATGGCCCATGTTTGGAGGAAGCATGGAACTTTTGTTCTGAAGAAGCTTACTGTAGTACTATATAGAAAACATAGTAGAGTAGAAGAGTGCTCTTTTCTCAAAAGCACAGTGTGTTTCCTGTTAGGCAACCCAATGTTGAATTCCCCTTCATAAACACAATTGAATCACATGCAGTCTCTTATCCTATGAGTAACAGTTCTTTTCGGGTAAGGAAAGTCACTATTGGGCTCACATTGAGATACACAGTGAAAATGGCACTCAGGTCTGTTCCCAGCAAGTACAGTGCAATGGATTGAAGAGAAGCTACTGTTGTGCTCAGTTTCCTAAGCAAAGTTGAACTAGAGATAGCCATGTGTGCAGTAAGCACAGTTCTTTTGTTCTGAGCAAGCTCACTGTTCTGGCTCTATAAGAAACACAGTAGAGCAGAAGAGTGCTCTTTTCTAAAAAACAGAGTATGTTTCTCATTAGGCAACCTTGTGTTGAATTCCCCTTCATCAATGGAGTTGAATCACATGCAGTCTCTTATCCTATGAGCAACAGTTCTTTCAGGGAAAAGAAGGTCACTATTGGGCTCCCATTGAGATACAGAGCAGAAATGGCACTGTTGTCTGTTCCCAGGTAGTACAGTGCATTGCATGGAAGAGAATCTACTGGTGTGCTTGGTTTCCTATTCAGAGTTGAACTAGATTTGGCCCATGTGTAGGAAGCACAGTTCTTTTGTTCTGAGCAAGATCACTGTTCTGGCTCTATAGGAAACACAGTAGAGTAGAAGGGTGCTCTATTCTCAAAAGTAGAGTGTTTTCTTATTAGACAACCGAGTGCTGAATTCCCCTGGATAAACGGAGTTGAATCATATGCAGTCTCTTATTCTACAAGCAACAGTTTTTTTATGTAAGGAAAGTCACTATTGGTCTCTCATTGAGATACACAGTGGAAATGGCACTCGCGTCTGTTCTCAGCAAGTACAGTGAGTTTGATGGAAGAGAAGCTTCTGTTCTTCTCAGTTTCCTAAGCAGAATTGGACTAGATATGGCCTGTGTGTGTAGGAAGCACAGTACTGAGCAAGCTTAATGTTCTGCCTCTACAGGAAAATACAGTAGAGGAGAAGAATACTGTTTTCTCAAAAGCACAGTGTGTTTCTCATTAGGTAACCCAATGTTTAATTTCCCTTCATAAAGGGATTTGTCACATGAAGTCTCTTATCCTACAAGAAAGAATTCTTTTCGGGAAAGGAAAGTCACTATTGTGCTCCCATTGCCATACACAGTGGAAATGGCACTCGTGTCTGTTCCCAGCAAGTACAGTGCATTACATGGAAGAGAAGCTACCATTGTGCTCAGTTTCCTTAGCAGAGTTGAATTAGATTTGGCCGTGTGTGCAGGAAGCTCATTTCTTTTGTTTGGAACAAGCTGACTGTTCTGGCAGAATAGGAACCACAGTAGTGTAGAAGAGTGCTTTTTTCTCAAAAGACGATTGTGTTCCCCATTAGGCAACCCAGTGTTGAATTCTGCTTCTTGAACGGATTTGAATCACATGGAGTCTTTTCTCATACAAAGAACAGTACTTTTCTGGTAAGGAAAACCACTCAGTATTGGGCTCCCATTGAGATACACTGTGGAAATGGCCCTCGCATTTGTTTTCAGCAATTACAGTGCATTGTATGGAAGAGAAGCTAGAGTTGTGCTAAGTTTCCTAAGCAGAGTTGAACTAGATTTGGCCCATGTGTGTAGAAAACACAGTTGTTTTGTTCTGAGAAAGCTCACTCCTGTGGCTCTATAGTAAACACAGTAGAATAGAAGAATGCTATTTCTCAAAAGCAGAGTAGTTTCTCGTAAGGCCCATTGTTGATATCCCTTCATTACCAGAGTTTAATCATATGCAGTCTCTAATCCTATGAGCAAGAGTTCTTTTTGGGTAAGGTAAGTCACTCTTGTGCTCCAATTGAGATACACAGTGGAAATGGCACTCGCATCTCTCCCCAGCAAATACAGTACATTTCATGGAAGAGAAGCTACTGTTGTGCTAAGTTTTCTAAGCAGAGTTGAACTAGATATGGCCTGTGTGTGTAGGAAGCACAGTTCTTTTGTTCTAAGCAAGCACACTTTTCTGGCTACATAGGAAAAACAGTAGTGTAGAAGTGTGCTCTTTTCTGAAAAAGCAGAGTGTGTTTCTTGTTATGCAACCCAGTGTTGAATTCCCCTTCATAAACGGAGTTGAATAACATGCTGTGTCTTATTGTAGGAGCAACAGTTCTTTTACAGTAATGAAAGTCACCATTGGGATCCCATTGAGATACACAGTGAAAATGACACTTGCATATATTCCCAACAAGTACAGTGAGTTTGATGGAAGAGAAGCTACTTTTGTGCTCAGTTTCCTAAGCAGAGTTGAACTAGATATGGCAGTGTGTGTAGGAAGCACAGTACTTTTCTTCTGAAAAAGCTTACTGTTCTGCTTCTATAGGTAACACAGTAGTGTAGAAGAATGCTCTTTTTGTCAATGTACAGTGTGTTTCTCAGAAGGCAACACAAAATTGAATTCCCCTTCATAAATAGAGTTGAATCACATGCAGTCTCTTATCCTACCAGCAACAGTTCTTTTCGGGTAACAATGATCACCATTGGGCTCTCATTGAGATACACAGTGGAATTGGCACTAGTGTCTGCTCGCAGCAAGTACAGTGAATGGAATGAAGAGTAGCTACTGTTGTGCAAAGTTTCCTAAGCATAGTTGAACTAGATATGGCTGTGTGTGTAGGAAGCACAGTTCGTTTGTTCTGAGTAAGTTCACTGTCCTGCCTGTAAAAAAACACAGAAGAGTAGAAGAGGGCTCTTTTCTCAAATCAAAGTGTGTTTCTCATTAGCAACCAATGTAGAAAACCCTTCATAAATGGAGTAGAATCACATGCTGTCTCTTATGCTAAGAGCAGCAGATCTCTTCAGGTAAGGATAGTCACTATTGGGCTCCCAATGAGACACACAGTGGAAATGGCACTCACATCTGTTCCCAGCAAGTACAGTGCATTAGATGGAAGAAAGCTACTGTTGTACAAATTTTCCTAAGTAGAGTTGAACTAGATATGGCCCGTGTGTAGGATGCACAGATCTTTTTTCTGAGCAAGATCATTGTTCGTCCTCTATAGTAAACACAGTGGAATAAAAGAGTGATCTTTTCTCAAAAGTAGAGTATGTTTCTTGTTAGGCAACCCAGTGTTGAATTTCGCTGCATGAACTGAGTAGAATCATATACAGTCTCTTATACTACGAGCAACATTTTTTTAGGGTAAGAAAAGTGACTCTGTGCTCCCATTAAGATACAAAGTGGAAATGGCACTTGTGTCTGTTCCCAGCAAGTACAGTGCATTGGATGGAAGAGAAGCTACTGTTGTGCCCAGTTTCCTCACCAGAGTTGAACTAGATATGGCCCATGAGTGTAAGAAGCACAGTTCTTTTGTTCTGAGCAAGCTCATTGTTCTTCCTCTATAGGAAAAACAGTAGAGTAAAAGGGTGCTCCTTTCTCAAAAGCAGAGTGTGTTTCCTGTAAGGCGAGCTAGTGCTGAATTCCCCATCATAAACGGAGTTAAATCACATGCAGTTTCTGGTACTACGAGCAACAGTTCTTTTCTGATAAGGAAAGTAACAATTGTACTCCCATTGCCATACACAGTACAAATACCACTCGTGTCTGTTCCAAGTGAGGGCAGTGTATTGGACGGAAGAGAAGCTACTGTTCTTGTCAGTTTCCTAAGCAGAGTTGAACTAGATTTGGCCCTGTGTGTAGGAAGCACATTACTTTTGTTCTGAGCAAGCTAATTGTTATGGCTCTATAGGAAAAACAGTAGAGTAGAAGAGAGCTCCTTTCTGAAAAAACAGAGTGTGTTTCTTGTAAAGTGAGCTAGTGTTGAATTCCCCTTCAAAAAAGGAGTTGAATCTCATGCAGTTTCTGGTCCTATGAACAACAGTTCTTTTCTGGTAAGGAAAGTCACAGTTGTGCTCCCATTGCCGAACAGTGCAAATAGCACTTGCGTCTGTTCCCATCAAGTACAGCATATTGGACGGAGGAGAAGCTACTGTTCTTGTCAATTTCCTAAGCAGAGTTGAACTAGATATGGCCCGTTTGTGTAGGATGCACAGTTCTTTTGTTCTGGAGAAGCTCAATGCTCTGTATAAAGGAAACAGTAGAGTAGAAGAATGCTCCTTTCCCAAAAGCAGAGTGTGTTTCACCTAAGGCAAGCTACTGTTCAATTCCCCTTCCTCACCGGAGTTGAATCACATGAAGTTTCTTGTCCTATGATCAGCAGGTCATTTCTGGTAAGGAAAGTCATTATTGTGCTCCCATTGCCAAGCACAGTACCAACAGCACTCATGTCTATTCCCAGCAAGTGCAATGTATTGGACGGAAGAGAAGCTCCTGTTCTCAGTCTCCTAAGCAGAGTTGAACTAGATATGGCCCGTTTGTGTATAAACACAGTTCTTTTGTTCTGAGCAAGCTCACAGTTCTAGCTGTATAGGAATCACAGTAGAGTAGAAGAGTGCTCCTTACTCAAAAGCAGAGTGTGTGTCTAATAAGGCAAGTTAACTTTGAATTCCCCTTCAAAAATGGAGTTGAATCCATGCAGTTTTTTTCCTACGAGCAACAGTTCTTATCTGGTAAGAAAGTCACTATTGAGCTCTCATTGCCATACTCAGTGCAAATAGCACTTGCGTCTGTTCTCTGCAAGTGCAGTGTATTGGACGGAAGAGAAGCTACTGTTCTTGTCAGTTTCCTAAGCAGAGTTGAACTACATATGGCCCTTGTGTGTAGGAAGGACAGTTCTCTTGTTCTGAGCAAGCTCACTGTTCTGGTCCTATAGGAAACACAGGAGAGTTGAGAGTGCTCTTTTCTCAAAAGCAGAGTGTGTTTCTCATAAGGCAAGTTAGTGCTGAATTCCTCTTCATAATCGGAGTTGAATCACATGCAGTTTTTTGTCCTATGAGCAACTGTTCTTTTCTGGTAAGGCAAGTCACTATTGTGCTCCCATTGAGATACCAGAAGATATGTCACTCATATCTGTTCCCAGAAAGTACAGTGCATAGGACAGACGATAAGCTACTGTTTTGTCAGTTTCATAAGCAGAGTTGAACTAGATATGACCTGTGTCTGTAGGAAGTAGAGTTTTATTTTTCTAAGAAGGCTCACTGTCCTGCCTCTATAAGCAACACAGTAGAGCTGAAGGGTGCTCTTTTTTTAAAAAGCAGAGTGTGTTTCTTGTAAGACGAGCTAGTGTTGAATTCCCCTTCATAAACAGAGTTGAATCACATGCAGTCTCTGGTCCTACGAGCAACAGTTCTTTTCGGATATGGAAATTTACTATTGGTCTCATTGAGACACACAGTGTAAATGGCACTCACGTCTGATGCAGCAAGTACAGTGCATTGGATGGAAGAGAAGCTACTGTTTTTCTCAGTTTCCTAAGCACAGTTGAACTAGATATGGCTGTGTGTGTAGGAAGCTCTGTTCTTTATTACTGAGCAAACTAACTGTCCTGGCAGTGTAGGAAACACAGTAGAGTAGAAGAGTGCTCTTTTCTCAAAAGCAGAGTGTGTTTCTCCTTAGGCAACCCAGTGTTGAATTTCTTTTCATAAATAGAGTTGAATCACATGTAGTCTCTTATCCTATAAGCAACTGGTATTTTTGGTAAAGTGAGTCAGTAATGGGCTCCTGCTGTGTGATGGTCTGTATGTCAAGTGTGTTGCTGATTGGTCAATAAATAAATCACTGATTGGCCAGTGGCCAGGCAGGAAGGATAGGTGGGACAAGGAGGAGAATAAAGGTGGGAAGTGGTAGGCTGAGTCAAAGAAACACTGCCAGCCACCGATGACAATCAGCATGTGAAGATGCCGGTAAGCCACGAGCCACATGGCAAGGTATAGATTAATAGAAATGGATTAATTTAAGCTGTAAGAACAGTTAGCAAGAAGCCTGCCACAGCCATACAGTTTGTAACCAATATAAGTCTCTGTGTTTACTTGGTCGGATCTGAGTGGCTCTGCTACTGGCAGGTGAGAGAGATTTGTCCTGACTGTGGGCCAGGCAGGAAAACTCTAACTACAGGCTCCCATTGAGATACACAGTGGAAATGGCACTGGCGTCTGTTCCTAGCAGTTACAGTGCGTTGGATGGAAGAGAAGCTACTGTTGTGCTCAGTTCCCTCAGCAGAGTTGAACTATATGCACAGTTCCTTTGTTCTGAGCAAGCTCACTATTCTGGCAGTATAGGAAACACAGTAGAGTAGAAGAGTGCTCTTTTCTCAAAGTCAAAGTGTGTTTCTCCTTAGGCATCCCAGTGTTGAATTCCCCTTCATAAACAGAGTTGAATCACATGCATTCTTTTGTCCTATCAGTAACATTTTCTTTGGGGGGGGTAAGGAAATTCACTATTGTGCTCCCTTTGAGATTCACAGTGCAAGTGGCTCTCATTTCTGTTCCCAGCAAATACAGTGCATTGGATGGAAAAGAAGCTACTGTTTTGCTCAGTTTCCTAAGCACAGTTGAACTAGATATGGTCCCTGTGTGTAGGAAGCACAGTTCTGTTGTATTGAGCAAGTTAACTTTTCTGGCTGTATAAGAAACACAGTAGAAGGTAAGAGTGCTGTTTTCTCAAAAGCAGAGTGTGTTTCTCATTAGGCAACCCAGTGTTGAATTCCCCATTATAAATGGAGTTGAATCAAATTCAGTCTCTTATCCTACCAGCAACATATCTTTTCAGGTAAGGAAAGTCAATTTGGAGTCCCATTGAGATATGCTGAGCAAATGGCCCTTGCGTCTGTTCCCATTAAATACAGTGCATTGGATGTAAGAGAAGCTACTGTTGTGCTCAGTTTCCTAAGCCGAGTTGAAGTGGAAATGGCCCTTTTGTGTAGGATGCAAAGGTTTTTTGTTGGGAGTAAGCTCACTGTTCTGGATGTATAGGAAACACAGTAGTGTCAAGTGTGTTCTTCTTTCAAAAGCAGAGTTGGTTTTTTGTTAGGCAACTCAGTGGTGAATTCCCCTTCATAAATGGAGTTGAATCAAATTCAGTCTCTTATCATATGAGCAATCATTCTTTTTCTGTAAGGAATGTGACTCAGTGTCCCATTGAGATACACAGTGGAATTGGCACTCAAGTCAATTCTCAGCAAGTACAGTACATTCGCTGAAAGAGAAGCAACTGTTCTTGTCAGTTTTATATGCAGAGCTAAATTCAATATGGCCAGTGTGTGTAGGAAGCACAGTTCTTTTGTCTGAGTAGGCTCCTGGTTCTGGCTGTTTAGGAAAAACAGTAGTGAGTGCTCTTTTCTAAAAGCAGAGTGTGTTTCTCATCAGGCAACTCAGTGTTGAATTCTCCTGCATAAAACTAGTTGAATCACATGCAGTCTCTTATGCTATGAGCAACAGTTCTCTTCTGGTAAGGAAAGTCACTATTGGGCATCCATTGAGATACACAGTAGAAATGGCACTCACGTTTGTTCCCAGCAAGTACAGTGTATTGGATGGAAGAGAAGCTACTGTTGTTCTCAGTTTCCTGAGCAGAATTGAACTAGATTTGCCCTGTGTTTTTAGGAATATCCATTCTTTTTCCTAAGTAAGCTTACTGTTCTGCCTCTATAGGAAACACAGTAGAGCTGAAGAGTGTTCTTTTGTCAAAAGCAGAGTGTGCTCCTTGTTAGGCAACTGAGTGTTTAATTCCCCTTCATAAATGGATTTGAATCACATGCAGTCTCTTATCCTACCATCAGCAGTTCTTTTTGGGTAGGGAAAGTCACTGTTTGGCTCCCATTGAGATACACAGTGCAAATGGCACTCGTGTCTGTTCCCAGCATGTACAGTGCATTGGATGGAAAAGATGCTACTGTTGTGCTCAGTTTCCTCAGCAGAGTTGAACTAGATATTGTCTCTGTGTGTAGGAAGCACAGTTCTTTTGTTTGAGCAAGCTCACTGTTCTGACTGTATGCGAAACACAGTAGAGTATAAGAGTGCTGTTTTCTCAAAAGCAAAGTGTGTTTCTTATTAGGCAACCCAGTGTTGAATTCCCCTTCATAAACGGAGTTGAATCATATGCAGTCTCTTAACCTACCATGCAATCGTTCTTTTTGGGCAAGGAATGTCACTATTGGGCTCCCATTGAGATACACAGTGCAAATGGTACTCGTGTCTGTTCCCAGCAAGTACAGTGCATTGGATGTAAGAGAAACTACTGTTGCGCTCAGTTTCAAAACAGAGTTGAACTAGATATGTTCCCTGTGTGTAGGAAGCACAGTTATTTTGTTTTAAGCAAGCTCACTGTTGTGGCTGTATAGGAAACACAGTAGAGTAGAAGAGTCCTCTTTTCTGAAGCAGAGTGTGTTTGTCATTAGGCAACCCAGTGTTTAATTCCCCTTCATAAGTGGAGTTGAATCACATGCAATCTTTTATACTACGAGCAATTGTTCTTTTCCTGTAAGGAATCAGCCTTAGGATCCCGTTGAGATCCACAGTGGAAATGGCACTTAAGTAGATTCCCAGCAAGTACAGTACATTGCCTGGAAGAGAAGCTACTCTTCTGGTCACTTTTATAAGCAGGGTTGAGCTAGATATGGCCTGTGTATGTAGGAAGTACAGTGTAGGCATATATCCATCTTATTAAATAGAAACACAGAGCCAATGTAAAAATAAAAGCCCGAGAGGTCATAACAAAGAGCCTTACCCTTTCTGCTTTAGTGATCCTTTACAGCCAAGAGAGACCTACTTCCTGTGTGTGTTTTTTTTTAGACTTTCTGTTCTGCCTTCTCATTGGATGTAAACCCAACCACATGACCGCCTCTTCACTGCCTTCTGTACTGGCCTCTAGGTTTTCTTTGTTTGTTATTGAGATTAAAGGTGTGTGTCTGCAATGCTGGCTGTGTCCTTGACCACACAGAGATCTACCTAGCTCTGTCTACCAAGTGCTGGGTTTTAAAGGCATGCACCACAAATGCCTAGCTCCGCTATGGCTTACAATTACCTCTGACCACCAGGCAACTTTATTTATTAACACACAAATAAAATCACATTTCAGTACAAATAAAATATCACCATATTTCCCCTTTTCTATTTTAATAAAAAGAAAAAAGGTTATAACTAACATATGAAAAACTATATACAAAAGTATAATAAGTATATTTAATATATACAAGTAATAAATACCTAAACAATGTCTAGTCCATTTGTATTTGACAAATTCAGAGAAAATAATTTCCTCATCTATCCTATTTTGATAAGTCCAAAATGTACCTAATTCACTTTCTATCCTAACTAGTCTTCAACTATAACTAACTAATCTTCATCTATAACTAACTAATCTTCAACTCCCTCAGAGACCCAAGAAGGAAATAATATTACCTAACAAAAATAAAAACAGGAAGTGCATGCATGCAACCTCCAAAAAATTTGTCAGTTGACAGAAACAGCCAGCTGCCTGGACAGTCACCTGAGGTTTTTCCGCAGTGTTGGGGCATCATCTTCAGCCTATAGGCTTAGCGTATCTGACAGACTCATTTGTGAAGTAGGATGTACACAAGGTCAACAGTTCAACCTCACATTGGGTGAGAGCAGTCCATGTACCAGAAACACCTGAATTCCACTAGTGTCATGTCATGATTCAGGATTTTAAATTTTGGAAATTGTTGATGGTTTTTTAATTCAGCTGTCCATTCTTCTTGGCTGTGTATATATGGCTTCATCTCAGCATCCCGTTCTTCTCCACATCCCTCTCTTAAATGCCAGTCTACTATTGAGAGTTGTGAGTTTAGTTATTCTTCAAGAACAACTGTTTCACTGCTCAACTTGGCCCCAGGTTCTGGCCACCAGGTAGGTTCCCTTCTAGCCCTACTGAGAAGGCTCCCCTTCTCCAAGACCCCTGGCAGACCCTGCAATCTCCACACCCTGCCCCCATGCCCATCTGCCCAAGACCCCAGTTACTTCCTGAGACTTAGATTCCAGCCCCAAGCTCCCATCCTGCCCTGGACTTCCCTTCTGGACCAGAGGCTCCCTTTCTCCAAGGCCCCCAGCAGACCCTGCAAACTCCACACCCTCCCCCCACACCCATCTGCCCAAGACCCCAGCCACTTCCTGAGACTTAGAGACCAGCCGCCAGCTCCCATCCTGCCCCCGGACTTCCCTTCTGGACTCAGCCTAGACCCCATCCCTCAGCACCAGCCACTCCAGGTAAGACCCGTGCAACTTGGCCCCGGGTTCTTGCCACTGGGCAGGTTCTCTTCTAGCCCTACCAGGAAGGCTTCCCTTCTCCAAGACCCCTGGCAGACCCTGCAATCTCCACGCCCTGCCCCCATGCCCACCTGCCTGAGACCCCAGCCACTTCCTGAGTCTTAGCTCAGCTCCCATCCTGCCCCAGACTTCCCTTCTGAACAAGAGTGCCCATCCTGCCCCAGACTTCCTGTCTGGACAATAGCTCCCATCTTTCCCAGACTTCCCGTCTGGATAAGAGTTCCCATCCTGCCCTGGAGTTCCCATTTGGACAAGAGTGTTCCCATCTGGACTAGAGAGAGAGAGACTTCCTGAATCTGTCAGCTCTGTCTGAACCAAGTGCGCTGATAAGACCAAGAACAAACGACAAGGAGATGGGTAGACATTAAGGCAGAAGTACATACAACAAAATGAACAGCAATACAGCATCACCAGAACCTAGCCCTCCTCCAACATCTAGACCTGAACATCAAAAATTGAAATAAAACAGCCTTATGAATAACATCATGAAGAATGTAGAGGCTTTATATAGAGGAAAAGACAAAAAATGGGAAGAACGCTATTAAAAACTAGAGGAAAGGACAAATAAAGTAGAAGAAAACAATAAAATCCTAGAAGAAAACAATAAAGCACTGAAAGAAAATCATGAAAAAGCAATGAAGCAAATTAAGGAAACAGTCCAAGACCTGAAAAGGGAAATAGAAAAAATGAAGAAGACACAAACAGTGGGAATGCTGGAAATCAAAAGTCTGAGTAAACGATCGGGAACTTCAGATGCAAGTATAACCAACAGAATGCAATAGATGAAACAGAGGATCTCTGGCACTGAAGATACAGTAGAAAAAATAGATTCATCAGTCAAAGAAAACACTAAACCCAATAAAGTCATGAACCAAAATGTCCAAGAAATTTGGGACACCATAAAAAGACCAAACCTATGAATAATAGGGATAGAAGAAGGAGAATACCAACTCAAAGGCACAGAAAATATATTCAACAATATCATAGAAAAAACTTTCCCAATTTAAAAAAGGAAATGCCTATGAAGATACAAGAAGCCTATAGAACACCAAACAGACTAGACCCCCAAAAAAGTCCCCTTGCCACATAATAATTAAACAACTAAATGTACAAAATAAATAAAGAATATTAAGAGCAGCTAAGGAAAAAGGCCAAGTGACTTATAAAGGCAAACCCATCGGAATAACACCTGATTTCTCAATGGAGAATCTGAAAGCCAGAAGGACCTGGACAAATGTAATGCAGACACTAAGAGACCATGGATGCCAACCTAGACTAATATACCCAGCAAAACTTTCAATCATCATAGATGGAGTGAACAAGACATTCCAAGACAAAGCCAGATTTAAACAATGCTTATCCACAAACCCAGTCCTACAGAAAGCACTAGAAGGAAAATTCCAACCCAAGGAAGTCAGTTACACCCTCAAAATCACAGGCAATAGATAAAACCACAGCGGTAAACCCCGAAAAAGAGAAGTACACACACACCACCACCAAAAAATAACAGGAATGAACAATCACTGGTCATTAATATCCCTTAATATCAATGGACTTAATTCATCTATAAAAAGACATAGGCTTACAGAATGGATACGAAAGAGGACTCATCTTTCTACTGCATGCAAGAAACACATCTCAAATTCAAAGATAGACACTACCTAAGAATAAAAGGATGTGGAAAGACTTTCCAATCAAACAGTCTTAAGAAACAAGCGGATGTAGCCACCCTGATATCCAGCAAAATAGACTTCAAACTAAAATCAGTCAAAAGAGATCAAGAAGGGCATTACATACTCATCACAGGAAAGATCCACCAAGATGAAGTTTCAATTCTGAACATTTATGCCCCAAACACAAGGGCACCCATGTATGTAAAAGAAAGTTTACTAAAGCTTAAACCACACATTAATAGTGGGAGACTTCAACACCCCACTTTCACCACTGGACAGATCTCCCAAATCAAATCTTAGCAGAGAAATATAGGACTTAACTGATGTCATGACTCAAATGGACTTAATCGATATCTACAGAACATTTCATCCTAACAAAAATGAATATACCTTCTTCTCAGCACCCCATGGAACCTTTTCTAAAATCGACCACTTACTTGGCCACAAAGCAAATCTCAACAGATACAAAACAATTGGAATAACCTCCTGTGTTCTATCAGACCACCATAGTTTAAAGTTAGATTTCAACAACAACAAAAACTACAGAAAACTTACAATCTCATGAAAACTTATTAATGCTCAACTGAATCACCAATGGGTTAAGGAAGAAATAAAGAAAGAAATTAAAGACTTTCTAGAGATCAATGAAAATGAAGACACCACATACCCAAACTCATGGGATACTATGAAAGCAGTGCTAAGAGGGAAATTCATAGCACTAAATGCCCACATAAAGAAGTTGGAGAAATCTCACACTACTGACTTAGCACACCTGAAAGCTCTAGAACAAGAAGAAGCAAAGTCTTCCAGGAAGAATAGACATCAGGAAATTATCAAAGTGAGAGCTGAAATTAATAAGATAGAAACAAAGAGAACATTACAAAAAATTAATGAAACAAAGAGTTGGTTCTTTGAGAAAATCAACAAGATAGACAATCCCTTATCCAAACAAACCAAAAGACAGATAGAGAGCAGCCAAATCAACAAAATCAGAAATGGAAAGGAGGACATAACAACAGACAATGAGGAAATCCAGAGAATCATCAGGTGATACTTCAAAAACCTCTACTCCACAAAACTGGAAAATCTAGAAGAAATGGATAATTTTCTGGATAGGTACCACATACCTAAGTTAAATCAAGACCAGACAACCCATTTAAATAGTCTGATAACCCCTAAGGAAATAGAAACAGTCATTAAAAGTCTTCTGAGCAAAAAAAGCCCAGGACCAGATGGTTTCAGCGCAGAATTCTACAAGATCTTAAAAGAAGAGTTATTACCCATACTCTCTAAATTGATCCACACAATAGAAACAGAAGGAAAATTACCAAACTCCTTCTGTGAAGCTACAATTACCTTGATTCCTAAACCAAACAAGGATACAACAAAGAAAGAGAACTACAGACCTATCTCCCTCATGAACATTGATGCAAAAATACTCAATAAAATACTGGGAAACAGACTCCAAGAACACATCAAAACAATTATCCACCATGATCAAGTAGGCTTCATCCCAGGGATGCAAGGGTGATTCAACATATGAAAGTCCGTCAATGTAATACACCATATAAACAAACGCAAAGAAAAAAACCACATGATCATCTCACTAGATGCAGAAAAGGCATTTGACAAAATCCAACACCCCTACATGATAAAGGTCTTGGAGCGATCAGGAATACAGGGAACATACCTGAACATAATAAAGGCAATTTATAGCAAGCCAACAGCCAACATCAAATTAAATGGAGAGAAACTCAAAACAATTCCACTAAAATCAGGAAGGAGGCAAGGCTGTCCGCTCTCCCCATACTTATTCAATATAGTAATTGAAGTTCTAGCCAGAGCAATAAGACAACATAAGGAAATTAAGGGGATACGAAATGGAAAGGAAGAAGTCAAGCTTTCCCTATTTGCAGATGACATGATAGTACACTTGAGTGACCCCAAAGATTCAACCAAGAAACTGATAGAGCTTATAAACACCTTCAGCAACATAGCAGGATACAAGATCAACCAAAAAAATCAGTAGCCCTCCTATATACAATTGACAAAGAGGCTGAGAAGGAAATCAGAGATACATGACCCTTTACAGTAGCCACAAATGACATAAAATACCTTGGGGTAACACTAACCAAGCAAGTGAAGGACCTATATGACAAGAACTTGAGTCCCTGAAAAAAGAAATTGAGGAAGATGTCAGAAAATGGAAAGATCTCCCGTGCTCATGTATAGGCAGGACTAACATAGTAAAAATGGCAATTTTACCAAAAGCAATCTACAGATTCAATGCAATCCCCATCAAAATACCAACACAATTCTTCACAGACCTGGAAAGAATAATACTCAACTTCATATGGATAAACAAAAAACCCAGGATAGCCGAAAGAATCCTGTACAATAACACAACCTCTGGAGGCATCACGATCCCTGACTTCAAGCTCTACTATAGAGCTACAGCAACTAAAAACAGCTTCGTAGTGTCAAGAAGGAAAACAATATTACCTAACAAAAATAAAAACAGGAAGTGCTTTCAAGCAACTTCCAAAAAATTTGTGAGTTGACAGAAACAGCCAGCTGCCTGGACAGTCACCTGAGCTTTCTCCGCAGTGTTTGGGTATCATCTTCAGCCTATAGCCTTAGAGTATCTGTCGACTCATTTGTGAAGTAGGATGTCCACAAGGTCAACAGTTCAACCTCACATTGGGTGAGGGCAGTCCATGTACCAGAAACACCTGAATTCCACTAGTGTCCTGTCATGATTCAGGATTTTAAATTTTGGAAATTGTTGATGGTTTTTAAATTCAGCTGTCCATTCTTGTTGGCTGTGTATATGTGGTTTCATCTCAGCATCTGGTTCTTCTTCAAATCCCTCTATTAAATGCTAGTCTTGTATTGAGAGGCGTGAGCTTAGTTAATCTTCAAGAATAACGGTTTCAGCTGCTGTTCCATTGCACATCAGAAGCCATTGGCCCACTGCCTGTTCAGCTGCCTTCAAAGAAAAGGGCACTGTACCTTTTGCAGATTGCAAAGGCCACTTCAGGGATGATGCCATATTGTCCTGGCCTCAGAAGACGTCTTTTGATAAAGCATTAACCACACTTGTTTTGGCAAGAGACAGTAGCCCTTTGTTTCGTGTCCTGTCTGTCCTGTTTTTCAACAGTTGATTCGAGGATACCATGTTGTCCAGTGGCTAACATTTGCCACAAAGAAAGTTTATTCCATATGCAGTTTCTTCAATGCCCAAATTTTCTCTGAAGTAGATTGGTACTGCCAGGAGCTGACATGTCTTATAGACATAACAAAAAAGAAAAATTTTCTGAGTTATTAAAACATTTTAAATGCCATATACTGTAGATCTCTGAAAGGTTTGAAGATGACCTGTCTATCTAAAATATATCTGCTCAATTTTTAAAACATACCTATTATGACTGCAAGTTGTATTTATATGTCTAAATACTAACTTTCATTTCTTCATATCCTAATAGTTGGTAATAATAACATTCAAGGATCAGATATTGCATTACATTGTTAAATGAATGGCATAAGTACAATTAGAAATATACATATAGCACTTTCTAACAATATCAATTTCAATATATATAATTTGTATATGATATAAAACAATCCAATCAAATGTATTTAAAACTAGTAATTGTCTTTTTCTTTTTTCTTTTCTTTTCTTTTTTTAAACTAGAACCTTAAATCTATTCTCCTTTGCTTAGCCTTTTTCCTAACCCTTGAAAACAACTTGTAACCAACACCCCTAAACAATGAAAATGATCCCAGACCCAAAACCCATTAAAAGACTAAAAAACCACCGGCCACACACCACCTCTTTGCGAATGTGGGCATTTTATTCTTAAAATTGCTTCCTGCTGGGTATGGGCGAAGGTATCTTTTTCCTGAAAAGAAAAAATTTAGGTTAATTGTCAAATTCTAGGGAAGGTAAGTATATCTTTCATTATCCAGTCTGTGTATGATGCCAAAGTTCAGGGTTTATCTCAAGTCCTTATTCAAGTAGTCTTTGAGACTGGATCATCTCAGCTAGCCCTCTCAAAATTGTTCTGAGCATTTTGTAGTCCAAAGCTGATCTGTAGGTGATGTTTGTCGGCTTAGTGATATTATTATTGTCCACATATAATTGTTGTTGTTGTGGGGTCCCATCTTCTTCCTGGATACTTCAGTTGATGTTAGGCCTGGCTGTGATTTCCTGCAGAAAACTGATAAGAGAATCAAACACAGAGACATATATATGCAGCTAATTGAAGCCTTTTTTCTAGAATTAGTTAGTAGTCTATTTGACCGTTCATAGCTTAACGAAGTTTAAAATGTATAAATATGTATATATATGAATCTTTTAAATTTGATATAAAATTCAAACTTTAGGAAAAGTTTAAAGAATCAGAATAGAATCAAAGAGTTGAGATTAGTAATAGAATAGTCACTTAATTAATTTGGCTTTTCTCCTGTCCCATAGCAGAAGATCGCTCTTTTCTTCTTGCATGATACAGGGAGTTTGCATTTTCCATTTAAAAACATGCTTGAGTTTAAACAAGGAGAGAGCCATTCTCCAACTCCAAAGTCTGCTTTAAATTTTAATTGAACTGGGACTATTAGAAGACCAATAGTATTAAATTACTTTAGAGAAGAGCAGAAACAACATTTAGGAAGACATAAAATTTTTTAGATGATATACCCATATGCCATTTCACTCTGTTTCCTGGGATAGATGATTTGTCCCTTTTCTTCAGTTGTCTCATTTGTCCAGTGTTCTTCAGATTCCTTAACTTTCATTCTCCTAAACGACAAAAACAAAAACCTTTCCTCAAGACTAATTTTGGGGATGTTCCTTTTTGGCAAGGTATTATCTGATTAAATGAAAAGACATGTGTTACTGGTATAAGTTAGTTTAAATTGGATGTTCATGCTGGTTGATAAAGTATCACCTCCTTTAATTAAGAGGTCTCTCTTGTTCAAATCGAACCTTTATCAATTTTGATGGTACCCACAGCTTATCTTCTCCTGTAAAAACAAAAGCAAAACCTCGTCCCCAACGTAACACATATCCTGGTTTCCATTCTGAGGTTGGCACATCCTTAAAGTATATAGGCTGATTTAATTCTGTAGTTTTTTCTATTATTCAATGTCTCTCTGCAGCTGTTGTTCCTTTCTCATTGGCATTGAGAAAATTCAAGGTTAATAGAGCATTATGCAGTCTATTTCTGGGGTTTTTCTTAACCCTTACTGTTTATTTAGCATATCCTTTAGAGTTGTGTTTGAACTTTCTATAACTGCTTGACCTGTAGGATTATGTGGTATACCTGTAATATGCTTTATATTGTAATAAGCAAAAAACTGTTCCATTTTAACAGAGACATGTGATGAAGCATTATCAGTTTGGATTTGTGCAGGTATATCCATGATGGCCATAACTTCTAGCAAATGAGTGATTACAGAATCAGCTTTTTCAGAACTGAAAGCAGTTGCCCATTGAAATCCTAAATAACTATCGATGGTATGGTCTACATATTTCAATTTTCCAGTTTCTGCAAAGTGAAACACATCCATCTGCCAGATTTCATTCCTCTGAGTACCCTTTGGTTTACATCCTGCTGGTAATGGCGTTTGATTTTAGAAGGAACAAGTAGGACATTTCTTTACTATTTCTTTGGCTTGTTGCCAGGTTACGGAAAATTTTTTTTTAAACCTTTACTATTGACATAATGTTTTTTATGAAATTCTGAGGCCTCCAGCACATTTCCTATCAATAATTTATCAATCTCATCATTGCCATGTGCTAGAGGGCCTGGCAGACCAGTATGGGATCGGATGTGAGTTATATAAAAAGGATGACTCCATTTCCTGATTGTACCTTGTAATTGAATAAATAGTAAAGTTAATTTTGAATATCACTCTTTCAGCATAGAGTCAGTTATTATGTTGAGAGGTTCTGAAAAATCCATTAGTACCAACAGAATAGCATACAATTCCTATTTTTGAACTGAATTATAAGGACTTTGAACCACTTCACTTAAATTTTCTGATTTGTAACCTGCCTTTCCTTGTTTGTTGGCATCTGTATGAAATGTGCGAATTCCAGTTATGTGTTTTTCCCATACAATTCAAGGCAAGATGCAATCAGCTCTCTTTATAAGATCAATTCTATTGCTTTTGGGACATTTGCGGTTAATTTTTCCCAAAAAATTACTGCAAGCTCTTTGCCAAGGTTCACTTCTGTCCATAATTTTTCAATGTCCTCCTTAGATAAAGGTATGACAATTTCTGCTGAGTCTATTCCTACTAATTGACGAAGTCTCAATTTTCCTTTCCAAATCAAGTCAGAGATTTTTTCCACATAAATTTTTAATTTTTTATTTGGTTTATTTGGTAAAAATATCCATTCCAGTATAATATGTTCCCTCTGCATTAATATTCCAGTAGGAGAATACCTAGAAGGTAAAATAACCAAAATGCAATCCAACTTTGGATCAATACGATCCACGTGACCTTCATGTACTTTCTTTTCTACCAATGCCAATTCATTCTCAGCTTCAGGTGATAATTCCCTTGGACTATTTAAGTCTTTGTCACCTTCTAGGATTTTGAACAAATTATTCAGTTCATCATTTTTTACCCCAACAATGGTTCGTAGATGAGAAATGTCTCCAAATAATCTTTGAAAGTCATTAAGAGTCTGTAGTCGATCTCTCCTAATATGCACCTTTTGGGGTCTAATTTTTGCAGCTCTATTTTATAGCCTAACTAATTAATAGAATCTCCTCTTTATATCTTTTCAGGAAGAATTTGGAATCCCCAGCAAGGCAAAATTTTCTTTACTTCTTCAAACATTCTTTCTAAAATATCTGCACTTGAGTCAGCTAGTAAAATATCATCCACATAATGATAAATTATAGATTTAGGAAATTTTTTAAGTATCACTTCCTATGGCTGTTGTACAAAATATTGGCACAGAGTTGGGCTGTTCAACATTCTCATAGGGAGGATGCTCCACTGAAATCTTTTAACCGGTGGAGAATTATTATAAGAAGGCACTGTGAAAGCAAATCTTTCTCTTTTTCTTGTAAGGGTATTGAAAAGAAACAGTCTTTTAAATCAATAACTATGAGAGGCCATCCTTTTGGTAAGAGAGTAGGCAAAGGAATTCCAGATTGTAGAGTGCCCATTGGCTGAATTACTTTGTTAATTGCTTTAAATTCTGTTACCATTCTCCATTGACCAGTTTTTTTTTTTTTTTTTTTTTGGTTTTTCGAGACAGGGTTTCTCTGTGTAGCTTTGCGCCTTTCCTGGAACTCGCTTTGGAGACCAGGCTGGCCTCGAACTCACAGAGATCCTCCTGGCTCTGCCTCCCGAGTGTTGGGATTAAAGGCGTGCGCCACCACCGCCCGGCTGACCAGTTTTCTTTTTAATAACATATACAAGAGAATTCCAAGGTCTGGTTGATTCTTCAATATGCTGAGCATTTACCTGTTCTTCTACCAGCTCTTCTAAAGCCTGGAGTTTCTCTGTTGTTAAAGGCCATTGCTGAACCCATACAGGCTTGTCTTTTAACCATTTTAAAGGTAGAGCTGTTGGGGACTTTGGGAGATCATGAGTTGTTGTGCCCTGTTCTTGTATAATATGGATGACTGGCGGCCACTCAGAATAATGCCTTCTACTATTTCTCTCAGAAACGTGCTAGTTTATGATTTGTTTCTGAGAATGGAGGGATGTTAATCTGAGTATTCCATTGTTGCAACAAGTCTCGACCCCACAGGTTCATAGCTATGTTAGCCATATATGATTTTAATTTTCCTCTCTGTCCTTCTGGACCTATACATTCCAACCAACTTGCACTCTGTTTCACTCGAGATAATGTCCCAATTCCTAACAGTTGAACTTTCACCTCTGAAGAGGCCAAGTTGGATGCCAAAATTCTGATGCAATTATGGTAATGTCGGCACCTGTGTCTACCAGACCAGACAACAAAACACCATTTATTTTTATCGATAATTTTGGTCTTTGTTCATTAATAGAAGTTTGCCAAAAATTTTTTCTTTATGTTTTCTCCTGAATTTTCTATTCTCTCTGTTTCATCATCCCGACCAGCATGATTTATTCCAATAGGCATTTGGTTATTTAATTGCTCTGAGTAGGGGTTTCCTCTATGACTGCAGGACAGGTTTGAACTAGATTTACTATGGGGGCCTGCATGAGGCCCCTCTGGGAGTTTCCCAAAGACTGAGGAAAAGGATTACCTTGCCTGTCCTTTGTTGATCTACATTCATTGGTCCAGTGTTTTCCCTTACCACACCTTCTGCATACTCCAGAAGGAAAGGGCATTCTGTTGCCATTGTTCCTTGAAGAAACCTTCTTTCTAGGAATGACATGTTTACAGTCCCTTTTCAAATGTCCTTGCTTTCCACATCCAAAACATCTAACATTCCTCAAAACTTTTGAATTTGCTCTCCTACCCACTTATCATCATGGTCATGAGTCTCAACAATAACTGTATCTCTAATCCAATCTTCCAAAGGTGCAGATCTTGCCTTTAATGGCCTGATTATTCTTTTGCATGCTGCATTCGCATTCTCAAAGGCCAAAGATTCAATTATTATCTGACTAGCTTCTGAATCTGGGACCATTCTCTTTACTGCTGAAGCCAGTCTTTGTAAAAAAAAAATCTGTGAAAGATTCTTTTGGGCCTTGTATAAAATTTGTAAATGACTCAGTTTTTTTTCTTGGTTCCTCAACTCTGTCCCATGCATTCAAGGCTGCCGTTTGACATAAAATTAGGGTTTGTGTGGGGCATTTACCCAACCACCCCCACAGTTCCCCAGAGTTGTCTTAGGTGCGAGCAGCAGGAAATATTTGATAGAAGGATTTATTGCGGAGAATCTTGTGGAGATAAATAGATAGAAAATAAAGGATAGCCTCGAGAGGGCCTGGAACCTATTCCAACGGGTCCTGACTGTCTCTGCCCCAGGGTTTTTATAGAGATGCCAAGGGGTGAAGTAAAAGACCTCTCCCCCAGCACAGCCAAGTGCAGACCATCTCAGACACCTGCACTCAGGCCCATGGTCTAATCATCCTCTATGCGGACCTGCTGGGTAAAGCCATGAGGAACCCAAGAACGGGCTCCCACAGGTCCCCCTTTCTTAATATATAAAAAAATAACTATTAATGGCTTACAGCAATCTCCATAGCTGTTACACCTCCCAATATGGGAGTAGAGGATGATAAAGATGGCATTTCTCTTTTGAATTAGGTCCAAGGTGAGTACAGCAGTCTTAGCTGCCTCAAGCCCTTTCTAAACCAAAAACACTTAAGGTGACTACAAACTTAAAGAATCCCTTAGCTTCATCATTACCATTAACAGGTTAACATAAATATTGCTATACATAGTCACAATTCTCAGTCTTACAACACAAAGCAAACTCTTAACAGAACCATTTGAATTAGCATATATGGTGCTATATATAGTTAACAATTTTCTCCTTCTTACAACTTTAACTCTTAATCATTTGAATCTTCTTGCTAACAGAACATAGGAAAAGCTTCGATGTATTCACATCAAACTTAAATATTTCCTTAACTCCACAAAACCAGGGTGCATTAATATCAATAGGGTAAACATAATTTTTGCAAATAATTCAACCTCATAACTCCCCCTTTTCTTTATAATTTTTTAAACAAAATCTCAAACCTAGTTAGAAGAACCCAAACTCATACAATTCCTACAAACCCATATTGAAAAGCAATCTTCTCAATCTAACCATTAACACTTTGAAAACTTAGCAAAACATCCAAAAGCAGTTTCTTAATAAAACTCTTTACACTTTAAAAGTAGCCTCTTAATATACTCCATTTGCATTTCTTACTAACAAAACATGACATTAATCCACTCAAACAACTTTTGAAATTAGACTAAGGAATATTAACTCTCCCCCTTTTCTTATAATTTTTTAAGAAAAATCTCAAGCCTAGTTATAAATCCCAAACTTCTGTTTAAACAGTTCCATTTTTAACCCAATTACAGCAAACAGTTCCTAGGTCATTACTATGAATAAACTCAAAATTGTCCCATTGCAATGAAATCTCTATTTTATTAAGTCCCAAAATTCAAATGATAAATTCTGGTAGTAGCCTTCCAAATATGAAGAAATCCACAACCAAAATTTTTTTGTAGTTTTATCTCATTTTAAGTTCAAAAAGTTCAAACAAGAAATAAATTCTGGTATTGGACTATCACTTCAAAATATGAAGAGATGTTTTTCAACCAAAACTTTTTGCAGTTAACAATTTTTGTTCAAACAAGCGTCTCTGAACTTATTCTTTTTAGGTACAGTAGTATTCTAAACCGCACCGTTTTTGATGTTAGCTCAGGTTTTTCTGTGTTGCGTTGATTTTCCACGGATCTCAGCTGTGGATGCCTTGTTGTGCTGGTTCTGGCATCTGCCATTCTTAGCTTCTTAGCGGCATCTGGAAGTTTTGAAACCATTCAGATTGCCTACTTGGCAGTCTACTAGGACACTACCTTCTGTGTGTCTCAGGTTCTTTCACCATATACATTAAGAATAGACTCACAATTAACATATACACTTTTTTTTACAAACTCACATATAACCTTTTTCCTTGCAAAGCATTTAGACTCACATTCAACATTTACACATTTTTACAAACTCATAGAACATATTAATATCTACTTATTTATACTCCTTAAGGAAACTATAGAACTACTTTAGCAAATATATTTCTTATTACTTCTTATGTATTTCTTATGTTCATTCCACAAACTTACATTTACAACTAGCATCTTTACTTACAAGTTTATTACTACATGTCTTAAGACCATCTTAGATACTTCTTGCAAGCTTATATATATTCTTAAAGGAACTCTATAGATCTATTTTACAAACTTATATAGGGCTACCGTTAGCATATATCTAATTTAGCAAACACCTAAAGATTTCTTAACACAGATCTAACAAAACAGAATACTTTCTACAAACTCACATAACTTATTTTCATCTTTTTCTATTTCTTACTCTTAATTATTATCACTATCTCTATTAGAAAGATTCTCTTAACTAGACAGGAAGTACGTACATCATTTCTAAAGTTTAGAGTTTATAGTCAACTTTGTTATAAAGCACTGGGATTTAGTGAGTGTTGTTGTTATAGAATTGTGATAGTTGTTGCTAGGGGCTATAACCTTCCCAGGACAAAGTCACACTCCAAAGTTGCCAGTTCTCTCAGCCGTTCCGGAACCGGCAGAGATGCACTGTCAGCGGTAGACGGTTTTTAACTAGAGGCTGTCCCTTCACCCCAATTCATAATAGTTCCCCTAAGTGCTTCAATTCAGACAAACGTTTCTATTACAGCAATACTTTTGGTTTGTTCTGCGGAAAAACTTTACTTCACGCTGAGTGAAATTACCGTATTTAGCTACTGTAAGCTCTTCGCAGAGTACTGCACAGCTATTAGGTGATATAAAGTATTTTTCTAAAGGAGCTAGTAAAGCCAAAAGCAGCACAGTTCCAAACTTTTATTTAGTATTTACACTTCATTAGCTTTAACTCCTGATGTTATTAGCAGCTGTAATATTTAGCATTGATTTCTTATAGGGAACTTTCAGGTGAAGCAACTCTTTTGTAAGACAGCTAGAATTTCTGAAGTTTGTTTCCCATCTACAAAGCAGTCATCTTTTTTGAATGCCTGTTTGCTTGTCTCCTTATTAGATTTGCAAAGGAATTACTCCTTGCAGGCAGTTTGTTCAAAAGGTAAAGAATTTTTAATTTCACATAAGTTTCTTCATATCTAAGACAACGTTCAGTGTATAAACTGCTTTCCCTTGTTTTAAGGATTTTAAAGTGGCTTGTTTGCTCTTAAAGGTAGCTTTTTGTCTTCCAACTACTGTAAAAACTTTGCACAGCTATTAGGGTAAATAAGGGATTTTACCAACGGAGCCCCAAACCGCAAAGCACCTAGTTCTGTATCCTTTCAATTTTTCATTGGAACTGACACTTAGACGATTTTCCTCATTTTTTTAAAAGCTGTATTTTAAAGTTTACCATGAACGTATTTTCGAGCTGACAAAAGTGTTTCATGGCAATGTCACCATCTTTAGCGGAAAAACTACCTTTCCCAGAATGCATTTCCCTTATATCAGTCCATAATATTATCAGTCCCTTAAATCAGTCCTTCATATCATTTCCCTTATATCAGTCATTTCCCATAGTTCTTTTTGGGTCTGAGAGTCAACTGGTTCTCTTTTACCAGACTTGCTTACAAATTTTTGCCCGGGAGGTTTGAACAAAGTTTTTTCCTTTTGCAATGGGAGATTTGAACAAGCATTTTACATTTTCAGCTATGGCACGTTGGGAGATTTCTATTCTCGCCTCAACTGGCTTTAACAGGTGTTTCTCTTTCATCTGACACTGGCCCCCAAATCAGAACCGCACCTGCCTCCTTAGCCAGCATTGAGTCTGGCATTTCTGATAGCAACTTTCCTCGGGGCTTGTGTTTGTCTTAGTCAGTGAAAAACAAGATCATTTACAACAGCTTTTCCATAGCTCTTTCAGAGAGATTTTCTCCCACTGATCTCATTTTGCTTGTTCCTTTCCCCCAGATGCAGAGCTTCAGCTATCTGTCTGCGGCTCTGCACCTCTGCTAGCTGCCTTTGGAGGTAGGGGCTTTTTTCTCCCCCTGAATCTGCCTCAAATTCTAGCAAATTTCACAGGTCATATATTTTCTGGGGAGGAATATGTCCCTTTTGTTTCTTCGGAGTCTTTTTCCCAGACAGTTCCCAGTTTGGTCTCAGTTTATCCCGCTACCCCAGAAACAGTTTCTGACACTACAGTGGTGGCTTTCCCTGCTACTGAAGGTAGGGCTTTTTGTCCGTTTATTTTCAGGGCCTGTGTGGTTTGCGTACAGACTGAAAATCTAACAAGGGAGGTTTTTGCCATTTCTAAAATCCCATTAGGACAGGTGTTTTGCCTTCACCTGGCCCAGTCCCCCAGTGGGTTGCATTTGCTTGTCTGGGTGCTCAAGGACAGAGCTTATGCCAGAGGCAATCACCCCTCAGGGCTACACTCACTCATTTCACCAGGAGTTAGTTGAAACAAAGCTTTTCTCAAAGAGATGCTTTCTCTGACAGAAAAGAAAGCTTTACTAGTTCTGTTCTGCCCTGGCTGGGCTCTTTCCCCAGACAGTGTTCTGACTCAGCAGCACAACTGCTTCAGACACAGTTCAGCTTTACTGTTTTCCCAGAAAGGTCCTTTCTCTGATAGGAAAGCTTTTTTCTCAGATTTCTTTTTTTCAGCTGTGGACCTATCAACCCAGGACTTGTAGGAAAGCAGACAACTGTGCTGTTCCCACTGGCTTTAGTTTTGTTTGTTCATTAACAATTTCCCCCTCCTGCTTCAGCTCTGTGCTCCAGGAAGTTTACAACTGCAGGAACCCTAGTATCCCTGAAATGCACTCCAACTCAGACACTGGCCAGTCGCCTCTGGGTTTTTGGTCAGAAGCGAGGATACAATGCTTCAGGGGATCTTTGCATTAGGACAATTAGGAGCACCCTTTCATTCTGAAACTCTCACTCAAACAAAACCCTTGATGCCTCAGCTCGGTTGTAACTGAAAAGCTTGGCTTTTTTGCTTTTCTCAGGTAGTTTCCTGCCCTTTTGGGATCTCTGTTGCCCTTTACCCACACTCTCCCAAGCGTTTCCCTCAGGGTACTCTGACCTACTGTCTTTTACTAGCTTGAAGAGACAGAGCTTAGAAGAGGTTTTTAGGAACTTGTCCCTGCCTCCTGCATTGCAGGGAGGATTTTTAAGGCTTGAAAGAACTTAGGTTTTGCTGTCTTACAAGGTTTGTTGTTTTCCCTTAGAGCTAATCACAGGTGGTCCCCATACTAATATCTTCAGGTGATTCTAATTTGTCCTTCTGAGAGAGAAAGTTAAAGGCTTTAGTTTTTAAGTTTAAGAGCTTTTGAGAAAGATTAAGGCTTTTTAGAGAGATTTTCCCCCAAAATTTTCCAAGAAAAGCTTTATAGTTTGAGAAAGAATTTTTTCCCCAGGAGAAAGACCAACTTTTCCCAAAACTTCCCAACTTTAAACTTTTTGGCTTTTTACACCCCCATTTTTGCCTCAGGAAGAAATCACTTTCTCCTGCTGCTTGGACTTAGCATTTCAGCTGTCCCCAGGTCAAAAGCTTCCATAGGAAACTTTTTCTTCCTCATAAGCTCAGAGAAGAGCTTTTTTACTACCCAAAAAGCCCAAAGAATGAGTTTTTTCCCAGTTTGCATTTATAGTCCCCAAAGTTAGAAAATTGAAGAGTTTTTCTGTCTAGTTGCCTTAATTTTTTCCTACACAATCTTACACTTCTAAGTTTTTCTACACTATATTACTACCCTATGCCTTATACTTATTTTTCACAGATAGAAATTGAGAAAGGGATAGAAGATAGAAAATTTTGACAGAACAGAATTTCGCTGCAGCATCGGACATCCTTCCAGTCCGCTTTCCTTTTCTCTCAAGGATAAAACCCCTGCCTCTCAATATATATAAAAATATATATATTTTCCATAACACCAGCATGCCTTATCCACTGGCAGGGCTGAACTCAGCACTTTCGCCAAAAACTCTGTAATAAAACTATTATTTTTCTTTATCTTTAGTCCCTATTACTTTGTCTTTAGTCCCTGTTCACTTGTCTTTAGTCCCCCCTTTTTTTTCTTTAGTCCCTTTTTTTCTTTTTTCTTTAGTCCCTGTTCATGGCGCCATTCTGTGGGGTGTTTACCCAACCACCCCCACAGTTCCCCTGAGTTTTCTTGAGTGCGAGCAGCAGGAAATATTAGATAGAAGGATTTATTGCGGAGAATCTTGTGGAGATAAACAGATAGAAAATAAAGGATAGCCTCGAGAGGGCCTGGAACCTATTCCAATGGGCCCCAAATGTCTCTGTCCCAGGGTTTTAATAGAGACGCCAAGGGGTGGAGCAAAAGACCTCCTCTCCCAGCACAGCCAAGTGCAGACCATCCCAGACACCTGCACTCAGGCCTGTGGTCTAATCATCCTCTATGCGGACCTGCTGGGTAAAGCCATGAGGAACCCGAGAACGGGCTCCCACAGGTTTGGACATCATATAAACATTGTGTTTGTACTGAAGCATATTGACCTTCTCTAATAAGCTGATCCTGGAAAACTTGTATTCCTTTATCCCTCCATTGTTTTCTATGTTTTTAGCCTCATCCCTGAACCTCATTTGCCACTGGAGCCTTTGAATTGGTTCCAGAACAGCCTGTGGCAGCTCCTGCCAGTCCTGTGGTATAATCCTATTACATGTTGACATAGAGTTTAACATTTGCTTTACATATGGGGAATGCATGCCATAAGATACTATTGCCTCCTTAAACCTTCATAAATACAACATTTCAATTGGAGGCCAAATATTTTGTGTAGTCACTGGATTAGGCAACTGCTGTATGGTTAATGGATAAATTAAGGGTGGCTGTGTGAAAACAGGCTTTCTTTCTGTAATCTTATGATCCAATCTTGAAATAACTTCACTGTTAATTTCTTCTGTCTGAATTTGAATTTCTCTATGATTCATTTTTACAGGTTTAACAAGTTTTTCTAAAACTGTTATCATGGTTAGAGGCCGGCCCCCAGCTCCCATCTTGCTTGGACTTCCCTTTTGGAACACTGGTGAGTGGCCTTCCTTGCCCCGGACCCCATCCCTGGGCACCAGCCACTCCAGGGAAGACCTGCCCAACTTGGCCCCAGGTTCTGGCCACCGGGCAGGTTCCCTGCTAGCCCCACCGGGAAGGATCCCCTTCTCCAAGACCCCTGGCAGACCCTGCAGTCTCCACGCCCTGCCCCCACGCCCATCCGCCTGAGCCCCAAGCCTCTGCCTGAGACTTAGAGGCCGGCCCCCAGCTCCCATCTTGCTCCGGACTTCACTTTTGGAACACTGGTCTGTCTGAACCAAGTGTGCGGATAAGGCCAAGAAGGAACCACAAGGAGATGGGCAGACATCAAGGCAGAAACATATACAACAAAATGAATAGCAATACAGCATCACCAGGCCCTAGCCCTCCTCCAACACCTAGACCTGAATATCAGAAATTGGAAGAAGCAGAAGAAAACAGCCTTATGAATGACATCATGAAGAAGCTAGAGGCTTGTGTAGAGGAAAAGACAAAAAAATGTGAAGAATGCTGTAAACAACTAGAGGAAAGGGCAAACAAATTAGAAGAAATCAATAAAGTCCTGGAAGAAAACAATAAAGTACGGAGAGAAAATCAAGAAAAATCAATGAAACAAATGAAGGAAACAGTCCAAGCCATGAAAAGGGAAATAGAAAAAATGAAGAAGACACAAACAGAGGGAATGCTGGAAATAGAAAATCTGAGAAAACGATTGGGAACTTCAGATCAACAGAATGCAACAGATGGAAGAGAGAATCTCTAGCGTTGAAGATACAGTAGAAGAAATACATTCCTCTGTCAAAGAAAACACTAAAGCCAACAAAGTCATGAACCAAAATGTCCAAGAAATTTGGGACACCATGAAAAGACCAAACCTAAGAATAATAGGGGTCGAAGAAGGAGAAGAATACCAACTCAAGGGCACAGAAAATATATTCAACAAGATCAAAGAAGAAAACTTTCCCAACTTAAAGAAGGAAATGCCTATGAAGATACAAGAAGCTTATAGAACACCAAACAGACTAGACCCCCCAAAAAGTCCCCTCGCCACATAATAGTTAAACAACTAAAAGTACAGAATAAAGAAAGAATATTAAGAGCAGCAAAGGAAAAAGGCCAAGTGACATATTAAGGCAAACCCATCAGAATAACACCCGATTTCTCAATGGAGACTTTGAAAGCCAGAAGAACCTGGACAGATGTAATGCAGACACTAAGAGACCATGGATGTCAGCCTAGACTAATATACCCAGCAAAATTTCAATCACCATAGATGGAGTGAACAAGACATTCCATGACAAAGCCAGATTTAAGCAATACTTATCCACAAACCCAGCCCTACAGAAAGCACTAGAAGGAAAATTCCAACCTAAGGAAGTCAGATCCACCCTCGAAAACACAGGCAACAGATAAAGCCACAGCAGTAAACCCCAACATATAGAAGTACACACACATCACCACCAAAAAATAACAGGAATGAACAATCACTGGTCATTAATTTCCCTCAATATCAATGGACTTAATTCACCTATAAAAAGACATAGGCTTACAGAATGGATACGAAAGCAGGACCCATCTTTCTGCTGCATACAAGAAACACATCTCAAATTCAAAGATAGACACTACCTAAAAATAGAAGGCTGGGATAAGACTTTCCAATCAAACGGTCTTAAGAAACAAGCGGGTGTAGCCATCCTGATATCCAGCAAAATAGACTTCAAACTAAAATCAATCAAAAGAGATCAAGAAGGGCATTACATACTCATCACAGGAAAGATCCACCAAGATGAAGTCTCAATTCTGAATATTTATGCGCCAAACACAAGGGCACCCACATATGTAAAAGAAACATTACTAAAGCTTAAATCACATATAAAACCCCACACATTAATAGTGGGAGACCTCAACACCCCACTTTCACTACTGGACAGATCTCCCAAATTGAAACTTAACAGAGAAATAAAGGACTTAACTGATGTCATGACTCAAATGGACTTAATCGATATCTACAGAACATTCCATCCTAACAAAAAAGAATATACCTTCTTCTCAGCACCCCATGGAACTTTCTCTAAAATCGACCAGTTACTTGGCCACAAAACAAATCTAAACAGATACAGAACAATTGGAATAACCTCCTGTGTTCTATCAGACCACCATGGTCTAAAGTTGGATTTCAACAACAACAAAAACTACAGAAAACCTACAATCTCATGGAAACTGAATAATACCCAACTGAATCACCAATGGGTTAAGGAAGAAATAAAGAAAGAAATTAAAGACTTCCTAGAGATCAATGAAAATGAAGACACCACATATCCAAATTTATGGGACACTAAGAAAGCATACTAAGAGGGAAATTCATAGCACTAAATGCCCACATAAATAAGTTGGAGAAATCTCACACTAGAGACTTAACAGCATACCTGAAAGCTCTAGAACAAGAAGAAGCACAGTCTCCCAGGAAAAATAGACGCCAGGAAATTATCAAAGTGAGAGCTGAAATCAATAAAATAGAAACAAAGAGAACAATACAAAAAATTAATGAAACAAAGAGTTGGTTCTTTGAGAAAATCAACAAGATAGACAAGCCCTTATCCAAACTAACCAAAAGACAGAGAGAGAGCATCCAAATCAACAAAATCAGAAATGAAAAGGGGGACATAACAACAGACATTGAGGAAATCCAGAGAATCATCAGGTCATACTTCAAAAACCTCTATTCGACAAAACTGGAAAACCTAAAAGAAATGGATAACTTTCTGGATAGGTACCACATACCTAAGTTAAATCAAGACCAGATAAACTATTTAAATAGTCCAATAACCCCTAACGAAATAGAAACAGTCATTAAAAGTCTCCCAACCAAAAAAAGCCCAGGACCAGATGGTTTCAGTGCAGAATTCTACCAGCTCTTCAAAGAAGAGTTAATACCAATACTCTCTAAATTGTTCCACACAATAGAAACAGAAGGAACATTACCAAACTCCTTCTACGAGGCTACAATTACCCTAATTCCTAAACCAAACAAGGATACAACAAAGAAAGAGAACTACAGACCGATCTCCCTCATGAACATTGATGCAAAAATACTCAATAAAATACTGGGAAACAGACTCCAAGAACACATCAAAACAATTATCCACCATGATCAAGTAGGATTCATTCCAGGGATGCAAGGGTGGTTCAACATACGAAAGTCTGTCAATGTAATACACCATATAAACAAACTCAAAGAAAAAAAGCATATGATCATCTCACTGGATGCAGAAAAGGCATTTGACAAAATCCAACACCCCTTCATGATAAAGGTCTTGGAGCGATCAGGAATACAGGGAACATACCTAAACATAATAAAGGCAATTTATAGCAAGCCAACAGCCAACATCAAATTAAATGGAGAGAAACTCAAAGCAATTCCGCTAAAATCAGGAATGAGGCAAGGCTGTCCGCTCTCTCCATACTTATTCAATATAGTAATTGAAGTTCTAGCCAGAGCAATAAGACAACATAAGGAGATTAAGGGGATACAAATTGGAAAGGAAGAAGTCAAGCTTACCCTATTTGCAGATGACATGATAGTATACTTGAGCGACCCCAAAGATTCCACCAAGGATCTGGTACAGCTTACAAACACCTTCAGCAACATAGCAGGATACAAGATCAACTCAAAAAAATCAGTAGCCCTCCTATATACAATGGACAAAGAAGCGGAGAAGGAAATCAGAGATACATCACCCTTTACTATAGCCACAAATGACATAAAATATCTTGGGGTAACACTAACCAAGCAAGTGAAGGACCTATATGACAAGAACTTTAAGTCCCTGAAAAAAGAAATTGAAGAAGATGTCAGAAAATGGAAAGATCTCCCATGCTCATGGATAGGCAGGACTAACATAGTAAAAATGGCAATCTTACCAAAAGCAATCTACAGATTCAATGCAATCCCCATCAAAATACCAACACAATTCTTCACAGACCTGGAAAGAATAATACTCAACTTCATATGGAAAAACAAAAAACCCAGGATAGCCAAAGGAATCCTGTACAATAACACAACTTCTGGAGGCATCACGATCCCTGACTTCAAGCTCTACTATAGAGCTACAGTAATAAAAACAGCTTGGTACTGGCATAAAAACCAACATGTGGACCAATGGAATCGAATTGAAGACCCTGGCATTAATCCACACACCTATGAACATATAATTTTTGACAAAGAAGCCAAAAGTGCACAATGGAAAAAAGAAAGCATCTTCAACAAATGGTGCTGGCAAAACTGGATATCAACATGTAGAAGGCTGCAAATAGATCCATATCTATCACCGTGCACAAAACTTAAGTCCAAGTGGATCAAGGACCTCAACATAAATCCAGCTACTCTGAACCTGCTAGAAGAGAAAGTAGGAAGTAGTCTTGAACGCATTGGCATAGGAGACCACTTCCTAAATAGAACACCAGTAGCACAGACTCTGAGAGAAACAATCAATTAATGGGACCTCTTGAAACTGAGAAGCTTTTGTAGAGCAAAGGATACGGTCAACAAGGCAAAGCGACAGCCTACAGAATGGGAAAAGATCTTCACCAACCCCACATCTGACAGAGGACTGATATCCAGAATATATAAGGAACTCAAGAAATTAGACATCAAAATGCCCAACAGTCCAATTAAGAAATGGGTTATAGAACTAAACAGAGAATTCTCAACAGAGGAAACTCAAATGGCCGAAAGACATTTAAGGAATTGCTCAACATCCCTAATCATCAGGGAAATGCAAATCAAAACAACTCTGAGATACCACCTTACGCCTGTCAGAATGGCTAAGATCAAAAACACTGAAGACACCTTATGCTGGAGAGGATGTGGAGCTAGGGGAACTCTCCTCCACTGCTGGTGGGAATGCAAGCTTGTACAACCACTTTGGAAATCAATATGGTGCTTTCTTAGAAAATTGGGAATCCATCTCCCCCAAGATCCAGCTATACCACTCTTGGGCATATACCCAAGGAATGCTCAACCACACCATAAGAGCACTTGTTCAGCTATGTTCATATCAGCATTGTTTGTAATAGCCAGAACATGGAAACAACCTAGATGCCCTTCAACTGAAGAATGGATAAACAAAATGTGGTACATATACACAATGGAATACTACTCAGCAGAGAAAAACAATGACATCATGAGGTTTGCAGACAAATGGATGGATCTAGAAAAAATCGTCCTGAGTGAGATAACCCAGACTCAGAAAGACAAACATGGTATGTACTCACTCATAGCAGGATACTAGACATGAAACAAGGATGACTTGTCTGCTACTCACATCACCAGGGAGGCTACCTGGAAAACAGGACCCCAAGAAAGACACAGGGATCGCATAATGACAGAGAAATGGAATGAGATCTACATGAACAGCCTGGACATGAGTGGGGGTAATGAAAGGCGAGGGTCGAGGGAAAGAGAGCTTGGGGGAGCGGGAGATCCCAGCTGGATCAACAACAGAGAGAGAGAGAACAAGGAATAGGAGACCATGGTAAATGAAGATCACATGAGAATAGGAAGAAGCAAAGTGCTAGAGAGGCCCACAGAAATCCACAAAGATACCCACACAACAGACTGCCGGCAATGGTTGAGAGACAGCCCAAACTGACCTACTCTGGTGATAGGATGGCCAAACACCCTAATTGATGTGCTAGAAACCTCATCCAACTACTGAGGGATCTGGATGCAGAGATCCATGACCAGGCCCTGGGTGGATCTCTGGGAGTCCAATTAGCGAGAATGAGGAGGGTTTATATGAGCGAGAATTGTTGAGACCAAGGTTGGATAAAGCACAGGGACAAATAGCCAAATGAATGGAAACACATGAACTATGAACCAATGGCTGAGGGGTCCACACTGGATCAGGCCCTCCGAATGGGTGAGACAGTTGATTGGCTTGATCTGTTTGGGAGGCATCCAGGCAGTGGGACCAGATCTTGTGCTCATTGCATGAGTTGGCTGTTTGAAACCTGGGGCCTATGCAGGATTGTTTGGCTCGGCCTGGGAGGAGGGGACTAGACCTACCTGGACTGAGTCTACCAGGTTGACCTCAGTCTGTGGCTGTGGAGAAGGCTTTGCCCTGGAGTAGATGGGAATGGGGGGGTTGGGGGGAAGCTGAGGGGGATGGGAGGGGGGAGAACAAGGGAATCCGTGGCTGATATGTAGAACTGAATTGTAGTGCAAAATAAATAAAAAAAACTGTTATCCTGGCACTTAAATTGACTATCTTTTTAAATAGTAAAATGAAGATAAGCATAGTAATAAACTGCATAATTCGATCAAAATTAATCTTCACATATAGTTGTTCCATTGTCAAAGTGCCTAAAATTTCAAACAAAGCCCAATTTTATTCCAATGTACACATAAAACCCATTTTTTTTTTTTGGTTTTTCGAGACAGGGTTTCTCTGTGAAGCTTTGCGCCTTTCCTGGAACTCACTTGGTAATCCAGGCTGGCCTCAAACTCACAGAGATCCGCCTGGCTCTGCCTCCCGAGTGCTGGGATTAAAGGCATGCGCCACCACTGCCCGGCAAAAACCATTTTTTAATGTGGAAAATTTTCTCTTTTAAATAGTTTCCTTTAGAATATCTGATATGTTAAGTGACTTACCAAGTCTGTGTAGAACAGTAGAAATCAAAGGGAATTTCAAAACAATCACCTAGTGTCCGAGGTGTGAAACCAGAGAGAGAGAAAGAGAGAGAGTGAGAGAATGAGAGTGAGTGAGAGAGCAAGAAAGCGTAGCCACAAGTTCTGTCTATCCAGCCACATGTTCCCACTTGAGCCGAATAAAGGCTTGGCTCTGGCTTCCTTAAGCTCCGAACACGTGCATTGGCTTTACAGCAGGGGCCCTGGTTGGAAGTGCAGGCCAGAGATGTTTGTAGCACCAGCTTTAAGCAAGTAGCTCCAACTGCGTGAAATCGATTGGTACTACAATCTGTCTGGCGTGAGGCCAAGCCGACCAGGGCTGGTTTTGGGCCCTAGTTAGGGAGACAGGCTGCTGAGGCCAGAAACTGGACCTGCCGCCAAGATATGCCAAGAGGTTTTTAATGGATTCTTGTCATGTTGGGCGCCAAATATTGATGTAACCAACTGTCTCATTAAATAAGAAACACAGAACCAATGCAAAGAAGAGAGCCAGGAGATCAGAGCTAAGAGCCTTAACCGCCTGCTGCAGCTAGCCTCTTCAGTGAAGAGACCTCTCCAAAAGAGATCTACTTCCTGTTTGTTTGTCTTTATATAGACTATCAGTTCTGCCTTCTCATTGGTTGTAAAAACAAAAACAGGACTGCCTCATCACAGTTTGTTGGCTGTATCCTTGAAAACAGAGATCTACCTAGCTATGCTTAACAAGTGCTGGGTTTAAAGGTGCACACCACCACTGCCCAAGTATTGCTATGGCTCTAATAGCTCTAAAACCTGGGCAAATTTATTTATTAGCATTTATTAAAATCACATATCAGTACAAATAAAATACCACCATAGTGTTTCCTATAAAGCCAGAACAGTGAGCTTACTAAGAACAGAGAACTGTGCTAACTACAAACACAGGCCATACCTAGTTCAGTGCTGTTTAGGAAACTGACAAGAAGAGTAGCTTCTCTTCCCTTGATACACTGTACTTACTGGGAACAGACGCGAGTGCATTTTGCGCTGTGTAGATAATGGGAGCACTATAGTGACTTTTCTTACCAGAAAAGACAGTTGCTTGTGGGACAAGAAACTGCATGTGATTCAACTCCATTTATGATGCAGAATGCAACATTAGCTTGCCTTACAAGAAACACACTCTGCTTTTGAGAAAGGAGCAGTCTTCTACTCTACTATGTTTCCTATAGAGCCAGAACAATAAGCTTGCTCAGAACAAAAGAACTGTGCTTCCTACACACACGGGCCATATCTAGGTCAACTCTGCTTAGGAAACTGACAAGAACAGTAGCTTCTCTTCCATCAAATACACTGCACTTGCTGGGAATGTACACGAGTGCTATTTGTACTGTGTATGTCAATGTGAGTGCAATAGTGACTTTCATTACCAGAAAAGAACTGTTGCTCATAGGACAAGAATTCATGTGATTCAACTCCCTTTATGAAGGGGAATTCAACACTAGCTTGCCTTACCAGAAAAACAGCTTTTGAGGAAGGAGCACTCTTCTACTCTACTGTGTTTCCTATAGAGCCAGAACAGTGAGCTTGTTCAGAAAAAAAAGAACTGTGCTTCCTACACACATGGGCCATACCTAGTTCAACTCTGCTTAAGAAACTGACAAGAACAGAAGCTTCTTTTCCGTCCAGCACACTGTACTTGCTGAAAACAGACACGTGTGCAATTTGCACTGTGTATGTCAATGGGAGCACAATAATGATTTTTCTTAAGAAAAGAACTTTTGCTCATAGGACAAGAAACTGCATGTGATTCAACTGTGTGTATGAAGAAAATTCAACACTAGCTTGCCTTAATAGAAGCACACTCTGCTTTGAGAAAGGAGCAATCGTCTACTCTACTGTGTTTCCTATACATTCAGAACACTGAGCTTGCTCAGAGCAAAGAACTGTGCCTCCTACACAAATGGGTCATATCTAATTCAACTCTGCTAAGGAAACTGATAAGAATAGTAGTTTCTCTTTAGTTCAACACACTGTACTTGCTGGGAACAGACGCGAGTGCTATTTGAACTGTGTATGGCAAGGGGAGTTCAACAGTGACTTTCCTTACCAAAAAAGAACTGTTGCTCGTAGGACAAAAAACTACAGGTGGTTCAACTCAGTTTATGAAGGGAAATTCAAAACTAGCATGCCTTATGAGAAACAAACTCTGCATTTGAGAAAGGGGCACTCTTCTACTCTAATATGTTTCCTATAGAGCCAGAACAGTGGGCTTGCTCAGAACAAAAGAGCTGTGCTTCCTTCACACGGACCATATCTAGTTCAACACTGCTTGGTAAACTGACAAGAACAGGAGATTCTCTTCCATCCAATACACTCTGCTTGCTGGGAACAGACACGAGTGCTGTTTGCACTGTGTATGGAAATGGGAGCTCAATAGTGACTTTCATTACCAGAAAAGAACTGTTGCACATAGGACAAGAAACTGCATGTGATTCAACTCCCTTTATGAAGGGGAATACAACACTAGTTCGTTTTACAAGAAACACACTCTGCTTTTGAGAAAGGACCACTTTTTACTCTACTGTGTTTCCTATAGCGTCAAAAGAGTGGGCTTGCTCAGAACAAAAGAACTGTGCTTCCTACACACATGGGCCATATCTAGTTCAACTCTGCTTAGGAAACTGATAAGAACAGAACTTCTCTTCCATCCAGTACACTGTACTTGCTGGAACAAATGCGAGTGCTCTTTCCACTGTGTTTGTCAGTAAGAGTGCAATAGTGACTTTCCTTACCAGAAAAGAACTGTTGCTCATAGGATATGAAACTGCATGTGATTCAACTCCCTTTATGAAGGGGAATTCAACGCTAGCTTGCCCTATGAGAAACACACTCTGCTTTTTAGGAAGAAGCACTCTTCTACTTTATCTTTATAGCCTTTCTGTTTTGCCTTCTCATTGATTGATAAGATGGTAGGTTACATCTACTTTTGGCACCCAACGTTACAAGAATCCATTAACAACCACATAACTTGGCTTGGTGGCAGGTCTGATGTCTCGCCTGGGCGGTCGGCAGGTCCGGTTTCCCACCAGGGCGGCCGGTTCCTTAGTCCAGGCCCAGGTCAGCTTGGCCTCAGACTGGACTAACCTTGATCTACTTGATTAAAGCTGGTGCTACAAAGAACTCTGCCCTACCCTGCCGAACAGGGTCCCTGCCTGTAAAGCCAACGCACATGGTTGGAGATTAAGGAAGTCAGAGCCAAGGCTTTTCTCCGCTCAAGAGAGAACATGTGGCTGGATTTAAGCTTTAGCTGGCGATGCTTTATTGCGTTCTCTCTCTCTCTCTCTCTCTCTCTCTCTCTCTCTCTCTCTCTCTCTCTCTCTGGATTGACACCTCACACACTAGGTGGCTGTTTTGAAATTCTCTCGGATTTCACCTGTTCTATGCAGACTTGGTAAGTCACTTAATATATCAGATATTTTAAAGGAAACTATTTAAAAGAGAAATTTATTCCACATTGAAAAAAATGGGTTTTCTGTGTACATAGGAAGAAAATTGGGCTTTGTTTTCAATTTTAGGCAGTCTGACAATGGAACAACTATATGAGAAGATTAATGTTGATTGAATTATGCAGTTTATTACTATGCTTATCCTCATTTTACTATTTAAAAAGATAGTCAATTTAATGCCAGGATGACAGTTTTAGAAAAACTTGTTAAACCTGTAAAAATTCAGACAGAAGAAATTAACAGTGAAGTTGATTCAAGATTTGATCATAAGGTTACAGAAAGAAAGCCTGTTTTCACACAGTCACCTTTAATTTGTCCAGTAACCGTACAGCAGTTGACTACACAAAATATTTGGGCTCCAATTGAAATGTTAGATTTACGATGGTTTAAGTAGGCAATAGTATCTTATGGCATGCATTCCCCATATGTAAAGCAAATGTTAAACTCTTGGTCAACATATAATAGGATTGTACCACAGGACTGGCAGAAGCTGGCACAAGCTGTTCTTGAACCCAGTCAAAGGAATCAGTGGCTAACTTGGTTCAAGGATGAAGCTAAAAACATAGAAAAACAATGGAGGGATAAAGGAATACAAGTCTGCCAGGATCAGCTTATTGGAGAAGGTCAATATGCTTCAGTACAAACACAATGTTTATATGATGTCCAAACCCTAATTTTATGTCAAACGGCAGCCTTGAATGCATGGGACAGAGTTGAGGAAGCAGGAAAAAAAACTGAGTCATTTACAAAGGTTATACAAGGCCCAAAAGAAACTTTCACAGATTTTTTACAAAGACTGTTTTCAGCAGTAAAGAGAATGGTCCCGGATTCAGAAGCTAGTCAGATAATAATTGAATCTTTGGCCTTTGAGAATGCGAATGCAGCATGCAAAAGAATAATCAGGCCATTAAAGGCAAGATCTGCACCTTTGGAAGATTGGATTAGAGACAGAGTTAATGTTGAAGCTCATGACCATGATGATATGTGGGTAGAGAAGCAATTTCAAAAGGTTTGAGGAATGTTAGATGTTTTGGATGTGGAAAGCAAGGACATTTGAAAAGGGACTGTAAACAGGTCATTCCTAGAAACAATGTTTCTTCAAGGAACAATGGCAACAGAATGCCCTTTCCTTCTGGAGTATGCAGAAGGTGTGGTCAGGTAAAACACTGGACCAACAAATGTAGATCAACAAGGGACAGACAGGGTAATCCTTTTCCTCAGTCTTCAGGAAACTCCCAGAGGGGCCTCATGCAGGCCCCAATAGCAAATCCAGTTCAAACCATTTCTGCAGTCATAGAGGAAACCCCTACTCAGAACAATTAAATAAACAAATACCTATTGGGATAAATCATGCTGGTTCGGATAATGAAACAGAGAGAATAGAAAATTCAGGAGAAAACATAAAGAAAAATTTTTGGCAACCTTCTATTAATGAACAAAGACCAAAATTATCGATAAAAATAAATTGTGTTTTGTTGTCTGGTCTGGTAGACACAGGTATGGATGTTACCAAAATTGCACCAGAATTTTGGTATCCAACTTGGCCTCTTCAGGAGGTAAATGTTCAACTGTTAGGAATTGGGACATTATCTCAGGTGAAGCAGAGTGCAAGTTGGCTGGAATGTATAGTCCCGAAGGACAGAGAGGAAAATTAAAACTATATATGGCTAACATAGCTACGAACCTGTGGGGTCAAGACTTGTTGCAACAATGGAATACTCAGATTAACATCCCTCCATTCTCAGAAACAAATCATAAACTAGCACATGTTTCTGAGAGAAATATTAGAAGGCATTATTCTGCATGGTCACCAGCCATCCATATTATACAAGAACAGGGCACAACAACTGATGGTCTCCCAAAGTCACCAACAGTTCTACTTTTAAAATGGTTAACAGACAAGCCTGGAAGGGTTCAGCAATGGCCTTTAAAATAGAGAAACTCCAGGCTTTAGAAGAGCTGGTAGAAGAACAGTTAAATGCTCAGCATATTGAAGAATCAACCAGCCCTTGGAATTCTCCTGTATTTGTTATTAAGAAGAAATCTGGTAAATGGAGAATGGTAACAGACCTTAGAGCAATTAACAAAATAATTCACCCAATGGGCTCTCTACAATCTGGAATTCCTTTGCCTACCTTATTACCAAAAGGATGGCCTCTCATAGTTATTGATTTAAAATTTTGTTTCTTTTCAATATCCTTACAAGAAAAAAACAGCAAAAGATTTGCTTTCACAGTGTCTACTTATAATAATTCTCCACCGGTTAAAAGATTTCAGTGGAGTGTCTGCTCACAGGAAATGTTGAATAGCCCAACTCTGTGCCAATATTTTGTACAACAGCCATAGGAAGTGATACTTAAAAAATTTCCTAAATCTATAATTTATTGTTATGTGGATGATATTTTACTTGCTGACTCAAATGCAGATATTTTAGAAAAAAGTTTGAATAAGTAAAGAAAATTTTGCCTTGCTTAGGATTACAAATTGCTCCTGAAAAGATACAAAGAGGAGATTCTATTAATTATTTAGGCTATAAAAGAGAGCTACAAAAATTAGACCCCAAAAGGTGCAAATTAAGAGAGATAGACTACAGAATCTTAATGACTTTCAAAGATTATTTGGAGACATTTCTCATCTACGAAATGTTGTTGGGGCAAAAATTGATGAACTGAATAATTTGTTCAAAATCCTAGAAGGTGACAAAGACTTAAATAGTCCAAGGGAATTATCACCTGAAGCTGAGAATGAATTGGCATTGGTAGAAAAGAAAGTACATGAAGGTCACGTGGATCGTATTGATCCAAAGCTGGATTGCATTTTGGTTATTTTACCTTCTAGGTATTCTCCTACAGGAATATTAATGCAGAGGGAAAATATTATACTGGAATGGATATTTCCCAAATAAACCAAATAAAAAATTAAAAACTTATGTGGAAAAAATCTCTGACTTGATTTGGAAAGGAATATTGAGACTTCATCGATTAGCAGGAATAGACCCAGCAGAAATTGTTGTACATTTAACTAAGCAGGACATTGAAAAATTATGGACAGAAAGTGAACCTTGGCAAAGAGCTTGCAGTAATTTTTTGGGAGAAATTAACAGCAAATATCCCAAAAGCAATAGTATTGATCTTATAAAGAGAGCTGATTGCATCTTGCCTCAAATTGTACGGGAAAAACACATAACTGGAGTTCATACATTTCATACAGATGCCAGTAAACAAGGAAAGGCAGGTTACAAATCAGAAAATTTAAGTAAAGTGGTTCAAAGTCTTTATAATTCAGTTCAAAAATCAGAATTGTGTCGGGCGGTGGTGGCGCACACCTTTTATCCCAGCACTCAGGAGGCAGAGGCAGGTGGATCTCTGTGAGTTTGAGGCCAGCCTGGACTACCAAGTGAGTTCCAGGAAAGGCGCAAAGCCACACAGAGAAACCCTGTCTTGAAAAACCAAAAAAAAAAAAATCAAAATTTTATGCTGTTTTGTTGGTACTAATGGATTTTTCAGAACCTCTCAACATAGTGACTGACTCTAAGTATGCTGAAAGAGTGATATTACAAACTGAGAGTGCAGAATTTATCCCTGATGCTTCAGAATTAACTTTACTATTTATTCAATTACAAGATACAATCAGGAAAAGGAGTCATCCTTTATATATAACTCACATCCAATCCCATACTGGTCTGCCAGGCCCTCTAGCACAAGACAATGATGAGATTGATAAATTATTGATAGGAAATGTGCTGGAGGCCTCAGAATTTCATAAAAAACATCATGTCAATAGTAAAGGTTTAAAAAAGGATTTTTCTGTAACCTGGCAACAAGCCAAAGAAATAGTAAAGAAATGTCCTACTTGTTCCTTCTACAATCAAATGCCTTTAGTAGCAGGATGTAACCCAAAGGGTATTCATAGGAATGAAATCTGGCAGATGGACGAGTTTCACTTTGCAGAATTTGAAAAATTGAAATATGTAGACCATACCATTGATTGCTGTGGATATCTTTCTGTATAAATGAAACACTGATTGGCCAGTGGCCAGGCAGGAATTATAGGTGGGACAAGGAGGAGAATAAAGCTGGGAAGTGGACAGCTGAGTCAGAGAGACACTGCCAGGTGCCACGATGACAAACAGCATGTGAAGATGCTAGTTAGCCACGAGCCATGTGGCAAGGTATAGATTAATGGAAATGCATTAATTTAAGCTATAAGAAGAGTTAGCAAGAAGCCTGCCATGGCCATATAGTTTGTAAGCAATATAAGTCTCTGAGTTTACTCGGTTGGGTCTGAGCGGCTGTGGGACTGGCAGGTGATAGTGATTTGTCCTGACTGTGGGCCAGGCAGGAAAACTCTAGCTACAATCGATACTTATTTAGGATTTCAATGGGGAACTGCTTTCAGTTCTGAAAAAGCTGATTCTGTAATCACTCATTTGCTAGAAGTTATGGCCATCATGGTTATATCTCCACAAATACAAACTGACAATGCTCCATCTTATGTCTCTGTTAAAATGAAACAGTTTTTTGCTTGTTACAACATAAAGCATATTACAGGTATACCACATAATCCTACTGGTCAAGCAGTTATAGAAAGATCAAACACAACTCTAAAGGATATGCTAAATAAACAGAAAGGGGTAACAAAACACCCCAGAAATAGACTGCATAATGCTCTATTAACCTTGAATTTTCTCAATGCCAATGAGAAAGGAACAACAGCTGCAGAGAGACATTGAATAATAGAAGAAACTACAGAATTAAATCAGCCTATATACTTTAAGGATGTGCTGACCTCAGAATGGAAACCAGGATATGTGTTATGTTGGACACGAGATTTTGCTTTTGTTTCTACAGAGAAGATAAGCTGTGAGTACCATCAAAGTTGGTAAAGGTTCGATTTGATAAAGAGAGACCTCTTAATTAGGGGAGGTGATAGTTCATCAACCAGCATGAACATCCAATTTAAACTAACTTATACCAGTAACACATGCCTTTTCATTTAATCAGATAATAACTTGCCAAAAAGGAACATCCCCAAAATTAGTCTTGGTTAAAGGTTTTTGTTTATGTCTTTTAGGTGAATGTAAATTAAGGAATCTGAAGAATACTGGACAAATGAGACAATGGAAGAAAAGGGACAAATCGTCTATCCCAGGAAAGAGAGTGAAATGGCGTATGGGTGTATCATCTAAAAAATTTTATAAGTCTTCCTAAATGTTTGTTTCTGCTCTTCTTTAAAGAAATTTAACACTATTGGTCTTCTAATAGTCCCAGTGCAATTAAAATTTAAAGCTGACTTTGGAGTTGGAGAATGGCTCTCTCCTTCTTTAAACTCAAGCATGTTGTTAAAAGGAAAATGCAAACTCCCTATATCATGCCAGAAGAAAAGAGCCATCTTCAGCTATGGGACAGGAGAAAAGCCAAATTAATTAAGGGACTATTCTATTACTAATCTCAACTCTTTAATTATATTCTGATTCTTTAAATGTTTCTTAAATTATGAATTTTATATCAAAATTTCCAAGATTAATTAATTAATTATATGTATATATAATTATATATATATATATATACACACACATTTTAAACTTTGTTAAAATATGAATGGTTATATAGAGTACTAATTAATTCTAGAAAAAAGTTTTCAATTAGCTGCATGTATATGTCTTTGTGTTCGAGTCTCTTATCAGTTTTCTGCAGGAAATCACAGCCAGGCCTAACATCAACTGATGTCTCCAGGAAGAAGATGGGACCCCACAACAACAACAATTCCACGTGGACAATAATAATATCACTAAGCTGACAAACATCATCTACAGATCAGCTTTGGACTACAAAATGCTCAGAACAATTTTGAGATGCCTAGCTGAGATGATCCAGTCTCAAAGACTACTTGAATAAGGACTTGAGATAAACCCTGAACTTTGGCATTATACACAGACTGGATAATGAAAGATACAGTTACCTTTCCTAGAATTTGACAATTAACCTAAAATTTTTCTTTTCAGGATAAAGATACCTTCGCCCATACCCAGCAGGAAGCAATTTTAAGAATAAAATGCCCACATTAGCAATGAGGTGGTGTGTGGCCAGTGGTTTTTTAGTCTTTTAATGGGTTTTGGGTCTGGGATAATTTTCATTGTTTAGGGTGTTGGTTACAAGTTGTTTTCAAGGGTTAGGAAAAAGGGTAATCAAAGGAGATTAGATTTAAGGTTCTTGTTTTAAAAAAAGGAAAAGAAAAGAAAAAAAGAAAAAGACAATTACTAGTTTTAAATACATTGGATTGGATTGTTTTATATAGTACACAAATTATATATATTGAAATTGATATTGTTACAAAATGCTATATGTATATTTCTAATTGTACTTATACCATTCATTTAACAATGTAATGCAATTTTATGATCCTTGAATGTTATTATTACCAAATATTAGGATATAAAGTAATGAATGTTAGTAGTTAAACATTATAATACAACTTGCATTCATAATAGGTATGTTTTAAAAATTGAGCAGATATATTTTAAATAGACAGGTCATCTTCAAACCCTTTAGAGATCTACAGAATATGGCATTTAAAATGTTTTAATAACTCAGAAAATTTCTCTTTTTTGTTATGACTATGAGACATGTTGGCTCCTGGCAGTACCAATTGACTTTAGAGAAAATATGAGCATTGAAGAAACTGCATATGGAATAAACTTTCATTGTGGCAAAAGTTGGCCACTGGACAACAAGTTATCCTCGAATCAACTGTTGACAAACAGGACAGACAGGACACGAAACAAAGGACTACTGACACTTGCCAAAACAAGTGTGGTTAATGCTTTATCAAAAGACGTCTTCTGAGGCCAGGACAATATGGCATCATCCCGGAAGTGGCCTTCACAATCCAGAAAAGGTACAGTGCCCTTTTCTTTGAAGGCAGCTGAACAGGCAGTGGGCCAATGGCTTCTGATGTGCAATGGAACAGCAGCTGAAACAGTTATTCTTGAAGAGTAACTAAGCTCATGCCTCTCAATAGAAGACTGGCATTTAATAGAGGGATGTGAAGAAAAATGGGATGCTGAGATGAAGCCACATATACACACCCAAGAAGAATGGACAGCTGAATTAAAAAACCATCAACAATTTCCAGATTTTAAAATCCTGAATCATGACGGGACACTAGTGGAATTCAGGTGTTTCTGGTACATGGACTGCCCTCACCCAATGTGAGGTTGAACTGTTGACCTTGTGTACATTCTACTTCACAAATGAGTCTGTCAGATACTCTAAGGCTATAGGCTGAAGGTGATACCCAAACACTGCGGAGAAACCTCAGGTGACTGTCCAGGCAGCTGGCTGTTTCTGTTAACTCACAAAATTTTTGGAAGTTGCTTGAATGCACTTTCTGTTATTATTTTTTTAGGTAATATTATTTTCCTTCTTGGATCTCTGAGGGAGTTGAAGATTAGTTAGTTATATTTGAAGATTAGTTAGGATAGAAAGTGAATTAGGTACATTTTGGACTTACCAAAATAGGATAGATAAGGAATTATTGTCTCTGAATTTGTCAAATACAAATGGACTAGACATTGTTCAGGTATTTATTATTTCTATACATTGTATATAGTTATGTTACTTTTGTATATAGTATTTCTTATGTTAGTTATAACCTTTTTGCTTTATTCTTTTTATAAAAATAGAAAAGGGAGATATGCTGGTATTTTATTTGTACTGAAAAGTGATTTTAATTGTATGTTAATAAATAAAGTTGCCCAGGAATCAGAGCTATTAGAGCCATATCAAGAGCTGGGTGGTGGTAGTGCACGTCTTTAATCCCAGGATTTGATAGGCAGAGCTAGGTAGAACTTTGTGTGTACAAGGATATAGCTAACAGACAGCAATGAGGCAGTCATGTGGTTGGTTTTACAACCAATTAGAAGGCAGAACAGAAAGTCTATATAAAGAAAAAAACATAAAGAAGGTCTATTTTGGAGAGGTTTCTAGGCTGAAGTGGCTAGCTGCAGCAGGTGAGTAAGTCTGTAGCTCTGATCTTGGCTTTCTTCTTTGCACTGGTTCTGTGTTCCTTACTTAATAAAATGGTTGGTTACAACTACAAAACACAGTAGAGAAGAAGAGTGTATCTATCTCAAGAGCAGAGTGTTTTTCTTGTAAGGCCAGCTGGTGTTGATTTCCCTTTCATAAAAGTAGTTGTGTCACATGCAGTTTCTGGTCCTATGAGCAAGAGTTCTTTCCTGGTAAGGAAAGTCACTATTGTGCTCCCATTAAAAAAACACAGTGCAAATAGCACTCGCGTCTGTTCCCAACAAGTACAGTGTATAGGATGAAAGAGAAGCTACTGTTTCTGTCAGTTTATGAAGAGAGTTGACCTAGATATGGCCCGTGTGTGTAGGAAGCACAATTCTTTAGTTCTGAGAAAGCTCACTGTTTTGGCTGTATAGGAAACACAGTGATTCAAGAGTGCTCCTTTCTCAAAAGCAGATATTGTTTCTTGTAAGATGAGCTAGTGTTGAATTCCCCTTCATAAACGGAGTTGCATCTCATGTAGATTCTGGTCCTACTGGCAAAGAGATCTTTTTTCATAAGTAAAGTCACTATTTCACTCCCATTGCCACTCTCAGTGCAAATAGCCATTGCGTCTGTTTCCAGCAAGTGCAGTGTATTGGACAGAAGGGAAACTACTGTTCTTGTCAGTTTCCTAAGCAGAACTGAAGTAGATATGGCCCGTGAATGTAGGAAGCACAGTTCTTTTGTTCTGAGCAAGCTCACTGTTCTGGCTCTATAGGAAGTAGTAGAAGAGTGCTCCTTTCTCCAAAGCAGAGTGTGTTTCTTGTAAGGCAAGCTAGTGTTGAATTCTCCTTCATAATTGGAGGTGATGCACATGCAGTTTTTTGGTCCTCTGATCAGCAGTTCTTTTCTGTTAAGGAATGTGACTATTGTGCTCCCATTGCTATAAACAGTGCAAATAGCACTTATGTCTGTTCCCAGGAAGGGCAGTGTATTGGTTGGTAGAGAAGCTACTGTTCTTGGCAGTTTCCTAAGCAGAATTGAACTAGATATGGCCCATGTGTGTAGGAAGCACAGTTCTTTTGTTCTGAGCAAGCTCACTGTTCTGGCTTTATAGGAAACACTGTAGAGTAGAAGAGTGCTCCTTTCTCAAAAGGAGAGTATGTTTCTTGTAAGGCAAGCTAGCATTAATTTCCCTTTCATAAACGGAGTTGAATCACATGCAGCTTATTGTCCTACAAACAATAGTTCTTTTCTACTATGGAAAGTCTTTATTGTGCTCCCTTTGCCATACACAGTGCAAATAGCACTCTCTTCTGTTACCAGAAAGTGCAGTGTATTGGACGGTAGAGAAGTTACTATTCTTGTAAGTTTCCTAAGCAGAGTTCAATTAGATACTGCCTGTGTGTGTAGGAGGCACAGGTTTTTTGTTCTGAGCAAGCTCACTGTTCTGGCTCTTCAGGAAACAGAGTAGATGAGTGCTCCTTTATCAAAAGCAGAGTGTGTTTCTTTCAATGCAAGCTAGTGCTGAATTATCTTTCATAAACGGAGTTGAATCTCATTCAGTTTCTTGTCTATATGAGCAACAGATCTTTTCTGGTAAATTAAGTCACTATTTTTCTCCCATTGCCATACAGAGTGCCAAGAGCACTTGCGTCTGTTCCCAGCAAGTGCAGTGTAATGGACATGGAGAAGCTCCTGTTCTTGTCAGTTTCCTAAGCAGAGTTGAACTAGATATGGCCCGTGTGTGTAGGAAACACAGTTCTTTGTTTCTGAGCAAGATCACTGTTCTGTCTCTATAGGAAACACAGTAGATTAGAATTGTGCTCCTTTCTGAAAAGCAGAGTGTGTTTTTGTAAGGCAAGCTAGTGTAGAATTCTCCTTCGAAAATGGAGTTGAATAAAACACAGGTTCTCATTCTACAAGCAAGAGTTCTTTTACTGTCAGGAAACTTACTATTGTGCTTTCTTTGCCATATACAACACACATAGCATTCGCATCTGTTCCCAGCAAGTACAGTGTAATGGACAGAAGAGGAGTTACTGTTCTTGTCACTTTCCTAAGCAGAGTTAAAGCTGATATGGCTCGTGAGTGTAGGAAACACAGTTCGTTTGTTCAAAACAAGCTCACTGTTCTGGCTGTATAGGAAAAACAGTAAAATAGAAGAGTGATCCTTCCTCCAAAGCAGAGTGTGTTTCTCATAAGGCAAGCTAGTGATGAATTCGCCGTCATAAATGGATTTGAATCACATGCAATTTCTGGCCCTTTTAACAAGAGTTCTTTTCTGGTAATGAAAGTCACTATTGCGCTCCCATTGCAATACACAGTGCAAATAACACTCGCCTCTCTTCCCAGCAAGTACAGTGTATTGGACAGAAGAGAAGCTCCTCTTCTTGTCAGTTTTCTAAGCAGAGTTGAACTCGATATGGCCTGTGTGTAGGAAACACAGTTCTTTATTTCTGAGCAAGATCACTGTTCAGGCTCTATAGGAAACACAGTAGATTAGAAGTGTGCTCCTTTCTGAAAAGCAGAGTGTGTTTCTTGTAAGGCAAGCTAGTGTTGAATTCACCTTCAAAAACAGAGTTGAATCAAATGGAGGTTCTTGTTCTAAAACCAAAAGGTCTTTTTGGTTAAGGAAAGTCACTATTGTGCTCCCCTTGCCATACACAATGCACATAGCACTCGTGTCTGTTCCCAGCAACTGCAGTGTATTGGATGCAAGAGAAGCTACTGTTCTTGTCAGTTTCCTAAGCAGAGTTGAAGTAGATATGGCCCGTTGGTGTAGGAAACACAGTTCTTTTTTTCTGAGGAAGATCACTGTTCTGGCTCTATAGGAAACACAGTAGATTAGAAATGTGTTCCTTTCTGAAAAGCAGAGTGTGTTTCTTGTAAGGCATGCTAGTGTTGAATTCCCCTTCAAAAACGGAGTTGAATCAAATGGAGGTTCTTGTTCTAAAAGCAAAAGTTCTTTTTTGTTAAGGAAAGTCACTATTGTGCTACCATTGCCATACACAGTGCAAATAGCACTCGGGTTTTTTCCTAGCAACTGCAGTGAATTGGAGGGAAGAAAATCTACTGTCCTTGTCAGTTTCCTAACAGAGTTGAACTAGATATGGCCCGTGTGTAGGAAGCACAGTTCTTTTGTTCTGAGCAAGCTCACTATTCTGGCTCTATAAGAAAGACAGAAGAGTAGAAGAGTGCTTTTTCTCAAAAGCAGAGAGTGGTTCATGTAAGGAGATCTAGTGTTGAATTCTCTTTTATAAACACAGTTGAATCACATGCAGTTTCTGAAACTGAGAGGAACAGTTCTTTTCTGGTAAGTAAAGTCACTATTGCACTCCTTTTTCCATACACAGTGCAAATGGCATTCACGTCTCTTCCCAGAAATTGCAGTGTATTAGACAGAAGAGAAGCTTCTGTTCTTTTCAGTTTCCTGAGCAGAGTTGAAGTAGAAATGGCCCATGTGTGTAGGAAGCACAGTTCTTTTTTTCTGAGCAAGCTCTCTGTTCTTGCTCTCTAGGAAATACAGTAGAGTTGAAGAGTGCTCCTTTCTCAAAAATAGAGTATATTTCTTGTAAAGGGAGGTATTACTGAATTTGTCTTCATAAACGGAGTTGAATCTCATGCAGTTTCCACTCCTAAGAGCAACAGTTCTTTTATCTATAGGATAGTCACTATTGCACTCCATTGTCACACACAGTGCAAATAGCACTCGTGTCTGTTCCCAGCAATTGCAGTGTATTGGATGGAAGAGAAGCTACTGTTATGGTCAGTTTCCTAAAAAGAGTTGAAGTAGATATCGCTGGGGGTGTTGGAAGCACAGGTCTTTTGTTCTGAGCAAGCTCACTCTTCTGGTTCAATAGGAATCACAATACAGTAGAAGAGTGCTCCTTTCTCAAAAGCAGAGTGTGTTTCTTGTAAGGCGAGATAGTGCTGATTTCCCCTTCATAAACAGAGTTGATCACATGTAGTTTCTTGTCTTTCAAGCAAGCTCTCTTTTGTGGTAAGTGAAGTCACTTTTGTGTTCCCATTGCCATGCACAGTACAAATACACTCACGTCTGTTTCCAGCAAGTGCAGTGTATTGGACGGAAGAGAAGTTACTGTTCTTGTCAGCTTTCTAAGCAGAGTAGAATTAGATATGACCCGTGAGTGTGGGAAGCACAGTTCTTTTGTACTGAGCATGCTCACACTTCTGGCACTATAGAAAATACTGTAGAGTTGAAGAGTGCTCATATCAAAAAAGCAGAGTGTATTTCTTTTAGGAAGAGCTAGTATTGATTTTCCCTCCATAAACGGAGTTGAATCACATGCAGTTTATTGTCCTACGAGCAACAGTTCTTTTCTGCTATGGAAAGACTTTATTGTGCTCCCTTTGCCATACACAGTGCAAATACCACTCCCGTCTGTACCCAGCAATTGCAGTGTATTGGACAGAAGAGAAATTACTGTTCTTTTCAGTTTCCTAAGAAGAGTTCAATTAGAAATGGACCGTGTGTGTAGGAAGCACAGGTTTTTTTGTTCTGACCAAGCTTACTGTTCTGGCTCTGTAGGAAACACAGTAGAGTAGAAGAGTGCTCCTTTCTCAAAAGCAGTGTGTGTTTCTTGTAAGGCAAGCTAGTGCTGAATTATCTTCATAAACGGATTTGAATCTCATTCAGTTTCTTGTCTATATGAGCAACAGATCTTTTCTGGTAAATAAAGTCACTGTTTTAATCCCATTGCCATACAGAGTGCCAAGAGCACTCGCGTCTGTTTCCAGCAAGTGCAGTGTATTGGACAAAACAGAAACTCCTCTTCTTGTCAGTTTTCTAAGCAGAGTTGAACTCGATATTGCCCGTGTGTAGGAAACACAGTTCTTTCTTTCTTAGCAAGATCACTGTTCGGGCTCTATAGGAAACACAGTAGATTAGAAGTGTGCTCCTTTCTGAAAAGCAGAGTGTGTTTCTTGTAAGGCAAGCTAGTGTTTAATTCCCCTTCAAAAACGGAGTTTAATCAAATGCAGGTTCTCATTCTATGAGCAAGAGTTCTTTTTTTGTAAGGAAAGTCACTATTGTGCTCCCCTTGCCATACACAATGCATATAGCACTCGTGTCTGTTCCCAGCTACTGCAGTGTATTGGATGCAAGAGAAGCTACTGTTCTTGTCAGTTTCCTAAGCAGAGTTGAATTAATATGGCCTGTGTGTGTAGGAAACACAGTTTTTTGTTTCTGAGCAAGATCACTGTTCTGGCTCTATAGGAAACACAGTAGATTAGAAATGTGTTCCTTTCTGAAAAGCAGAGTGTGTTTCTTGTAAGGCATGCTAGTGTTGAAATCCCCTTAAGAAAACGGAGTTGAATCAAATGGAGGTTCTTGTTCTAAAAGCAAAAGTTCTTTTTTGGTAAGGAAAGACACTATTGTGCTACCATTGCCATACACAGTGCAAATAGCACTCGGGTTTTTTCCCAGCAACTGCAGTGTATTGGACAGAAGAGAAGCTACTGTTCTTGTCAGTTTCCTAAGCAGAGTTGACACAGATATGGCCTGTGTGTGTAGGAAGCAATGTTTTGTGGTTCCGAGCCATCTCACTGTTCAGGCTCTGTAGGAAACACAGTAGAGTAGAAGAGTGCTTTTTTCTCAAAAATAGAGTGTTTTTCTCGTAAGGCTAGATAGTGGTGAATTCAACAAGATAAACGGAGTTGAGTCCCATGCAGTTTCTTATTTTACGAGCAATAGTTCTTTTCTGGTAAGGAAAGTCACTATTGTGCTCTCTTTGACATTGAAAGTGCAAATAGCACTCAAGTCTGTTCACAGCAAGTGTAGTGTATTGGACACAAAAGAAGCTACTGTTCTTGTCAGTTGTGTAAGCCGAGTTAAACTAGATATGGCTCGTGAGTGTCGGAAACACAGTTCGTTTGTTCAAAACAAGCTCACTGTTCTGGCTGTATAAAAAAAAACAGTAAAATAGAAGAGTGATCCTTCCTCAAAAGCAGAGTGTGTTTCTCATAAGGCGAGGTAGTGTTGAATTCCCCTTCATAAATGGATTTGAATCACATGCAATTTCTGGACCTTTTAGCAAGAGTTCTTTTCTGGTAAGGAAATTCACTATTGCGCTCCCATTGCAATACACAGTGCAAATAACACTCGCCTCTCTTCCCAGCAAGTACCGTGTATTGGAGGGAAGAGAAGCTACTGTTCTTGTCAGTTTTCTAACAGAGTTGAAGTAGATATGGCCCGTGTGTAGGAAGCACAGTTCTTTTGTTCTGAGCAAGCTCACTATTCTGGTTCAATAGGAATCACAATACAGTAGAAGATTGCTCCTTTCTCAAAAGCAGAGAGTGGTTCATGTAAGGAGATCTAGTGTTGAATTCCCTTTTATAAACTCAGTTGAATCACATGCAGTTTCTGATCCTGAGAGGAACAGTTCTTTTCTGGTAAGTAAAGTCACTATTGCACTTCCTTTGCCATACACAGCGCAAATGGCATTCGTGTCTCTTCCCAGAAATTGCAGTGTATTAGACAGAAGAGAAGCTTCTGTTCTTTTCAGTTTCCTGAGCAGAGTTGAAGTAGAAATGGCCCTTGTGTGTAGGAAGCACAGTTCTTTTGTTCTGAGCAAGCTCACTGTTCTGGCTCTATACGAAACACAGTAGAGTAAATGAATGCTCCTTTCTCAAAAGCAGAGTGTGTTTCTTGTAAGGCAAGGTTAGTATTAATTTCCCCCTCATAAATGGAGTTGAGTCACACGAAGATTATTTCCTACGTGAAACAGTTCTTTTCTGGTTAGGAAAGTCATAGTTGTGCTCCTATTGCCATATACAGCACAAATACCACTCGTTTCTCTTCCAAAAAAGGAAGTGTATTGGATGAGTGAGAAGCTACTGTTTTTGTCAGTTTCCTTAGCAGAGTTGAACTAGATATGACCCATGTGTGTAAGAAGCACAGTTCTTTGTTCTCAGCAAGGTCACTGTACTGGCTCTATAGAAAACATAGTTGAGTAGAAGAGTGCTCCTTTCTCAAAAGCTGAGTGTGTTTCTTGTAAATCAAGCTAAAGTTGATTTCCCCTTCCTAAATGGAGTTGAATCACGTGCAGTTTCTTGTCCTAATTGCAACAGTTCTTTTCTTGTAAGGAGAGTCACTATTGGGCTATCATTGCCAACACAGTACAAATAGCACTCCTGTCCTTTTCCAGCAAGTGCAGTATATTGCATGGAAGAGAAGCTACTGTTCTTTCAGTTTCCTAAGCAGGGTTGAACTAAATATGTTCGTGTGTGTAAGATGCACAGTTCTTTTCTTCTGCTCAAGCTCACTGTTCAGGCTCTATAGGAAACACTGTAGAGTAGAAGAGTGCTCCTTTCTCAAAAGCTGAGTGTGTTTCTTGTAACGTAAGGTTAGTATTACTTTCCTTTTCATAAATGGAGTTGAGTTACAAGAGGAATCTTTTCCTAGGTGCAACACTTCTTTTCTGGTAAGGGAAGTCACTGTTGCGCTCCCATTGCCATACACCGTGCAAATAGCACTCTCCCCTCCAAACAAGGAAGTGTATTCTACAGAATAGAAACTACTGTTCTTTTCAGTTTTCTAAGCAGAGTTGAACTAGATATGACCCGTGTGTGTAGGAAGCACAGTGCTCTTGTTCTGAGCAAGCTCACTGCTCTTGCTCTCTAGGAAACACAGTATACTCTAAAAAAGAGTACTGTTTTCTCAAGAGCAGAGTGTGTTTCTTTTAGGGAAGCCTATGTTTAATTCCCCATCATATATGGAGTTGAATCACATGCAGTTTCTTGTCCTATGAGCAACAGTTCTTTTCTTGTAAGGAAAGTCACTATTGCGCTCCCATTGTCATACACAGTGGAAATAGCACTCGCGTCTTGTCCCATCAAGTTATGTGCATTGAATAGAAGAGAAGCTACTCTTTTCCTTGCTTTCTCAACTGGAGGTGAACTAGATATCGCCCATGTTTATATGAAGTACAGTTGTTTTGTTCTGAGCAAGCTCATTGTTTTGATATTATAGGTAACTGTGTATAGTAGAAGAGTCCTCTTTTCTCAAAAAGAAGAATTTGTTTCTCGTTAGGAAATCCAGCATTGAATTCCTCTTCATAAAAGGAGTTAGATCACATGCAGTTTCTTATCCTACGTACAACTGATGTTTTGGGGTAAGGAAAGTCACCATTGTATACACTGTGGAAATGGCACTCGTGTCTGTTACCAGCAAATAAAGTGCATTGGATGGAATGGAAGCTACTGTACAGCTCAGTTTCCTAAGCAGAGTTAAAATAGATATTGCCCTTGTGTGTAGGTTCACAGTTATTTTGGTCTGAGCAGGGTCACTGTTCTGACTGTACAGGAAACAGAGCAGAGTAGAAGATCGCCCTTTTCTCACAAGCAGAGTGTGTTTATCATTAGGCAACTTGTGCTGCATTCCTCTTCATAAGTGGAGTTGAATCACATGCAGGCTCTTATCCTATCAGCAACAGTTCTTTCGGGAAAGGAAAGTCACTTCTGACTCCCATTGATATCCACACTGGGAACGGCACTCCTGTCTGTTCCCAGATATTGCAGTGCATTGGATGGAAGAGAATCTACTGTTGTACTCAGTTTCCTAAGCAGAGTTGAACAGGATATGGTCCGTGTGTTTAGGATACACAGTTCTTTTGTTCTGAGTAACCGCACTGTACTGACTCTGTAGGAAACAGAGTACAAGAGTGCTCTTTTCTCAAAAGAAGAGTGTGTTTCTCCTTAGGCAACCCAGTGTGGAATTTCCCTTCATAACCTGAGATCAATCACATGAAGTCCATTATTCTATGAGCAACAGCTCTTTCTTAGTAAGGAAAGTCACTATTGGGCTCCCATTGAGATACACAGTGGAAGAGGCACTCGCGTCTGTTCCCAGGAAGTACAGTGCATTCGATACAAGAGAAGATACTGTTGTGGTCAATTTCCTAAGCAGAGTTGAAGTAGAGATGGCCTGTGTTTGTATGAGATACAGTTCTTTTGGACTGAGCAAGACCACTGTTCTGGCTGTATAGGAAACACAGTCTTATAGAAGAGTTTTCTTTTCTCAAAGAGGAGTGTGCTTCTCATTAGGCAACCCAGTGTTGAATTCCACTTCATAAACGGAGTTGAATCACATGCTGTCTCTTATCTTGTGAGCATCAATATTTTCGGGTGAAAAAACGGTCACTATTTGGCTCCCTTTGAGATACACAGTGGAAATGGCAGTGGAGTCTGTTTCCAGCAAGTACTTTTTTTTGGTTGGAAGATAATCTACTGTTGTGCTCAGTTTCCTAAGAAGAGTTGAACTACATATAGCCTGTGTCTGTAGGAAGCACATTTCTTTAGGTCTGAGCAAGCTTACTCTTCTGGCTGTATAGGAAACACAGTAGAGTAGAACAGTGCTCTTTTCTCAAAAGCAGAGTGTGTTTCTCATTAAGCAACCCAGTATTGAATTCCCCTTCATAAATGGAGTTGAATCACATGCAGTTTCTTATCCTACAAGCAACAGTATTGTCAGGTAAGGAACGTCACTATTGGGTTCCCATTGAGATACACAGTGGAAATGGCACTCGCTTCTCTTCCTAGCAAGTAAAGTGCACTGGATGGAAGAGAAGCTACTGTTGTGCTCAATTTCCTAAGCACAGTTGAACTACAGATGGCCCATGTGTGTTAGAAGCACAGTTATTTTGGTCTTAGTAAGCTCACTGCTTTGGCTATATTGGTAACAGTAGAGTAGAATGTACTTTTCTCAAAAGTAGAGTGTGTTTCTTGTTAGGCCACCCAGTGTTGAATACCCCTTCATAAACAGAGTTGAATCACATAGAGTCTCTTATCCTATGAGCAACAGTTCTTCTCGGGTAAGGAAAGTCAATATTCAGCTCCCATGGAGATACACAGTGGAAATGGCATTCACTTCTGTTTCCAGCAAGTACAGTGCATTGGATTGAAGAGAAGCTACAGTTGTGCCTAATTTCCTAAGCAGAGTTGAACTAGAGATATCCCATGTGTGTAGGAAGCACAGTTTTTTTGGTCTGAGCAAGATCACTGTTCTGGCTGTTAGGTAATACGGTAGAGTATGAGAGTCCCCTTTTCTCAAAAGCAGAGTTTGTTTCTCATTAGCCAACCTAGTGTTGAATTCCAGTTCATAAGTACAGATGCATCACATGCAGTCTCTTTTCATATGAGCAACAGTTCTTTTTGCACAAAGAAAGTCACTATTGGGCTCCTATTGAGATACACAGAGGATATGGTACTCATGTATGCTCCCATCAAGTACAGTGTATTGGATGGAAGAGAAGCTACTGTTGTGCTTAGTTCCCTAAGCAGAGGTGATCAGTAGATGGCCGTGTGTGTAGAATGCACAGTTCTTTTTTTATAACAATCTTACTCTACTCACTGTGTAGGAAACACAGTAGAGAAGAACAGTGCTCTTTTCTGAAAAGCAGAGTGTGTTTTTCAATAGGCACCCCAGTGTTCAACTCCCCCTAATAAACTGAGTTGAATCACATACAGTCTCTTACCTCACTAGGAACAGATCTTTTCGGGTAAGGAAAGTCACTATTGGACTCCCATTGAAACATAGTGGAAATGACACTCAAACCTGTTCCTAGCCAGTACAGTGCATGGGATGGAAGAGAAGCTCTTGTTGTGCTCGGTTTCTTAAGCAGAGTAGAACAAGGTATGGACCATGTGTGTAGGAAGCACAGTTCTGAGTAAACTCACTGTTCTGCCTCTATATTAACACAGTAGAGTAGAAAAATGCTCTTTTCTCAAAGGCAGAGTTTGTTTCTTGTTAGGTAACCTCGTGTTGAATTCACCTTCATACATGGAGTTGAATCACATGCAGCCTCTTATCATATGAGCAACAGCTCCTTTTGTGTAAGGAAAGACTCTGTTGGACTCCCATTGGGATACATAGTGGAAATGGCACTCGAGTCTGATCTCAACAAGAACAGTCCATTGGATGGAAGAGAAGCTACTGTTGTGCTCAGTTTCCTCTGAAGAGTTGAACTAGATATGGCCCGTGTGTGTAAGAAGCACAGTTCTTTTGTTCTGAGCAAGCTCATTGTTCTGGCTGAAGAGAAAATGCAGTAGAGTAGAAAAATGCTCTCTTCTCAAAAGCAGTGTGTGTTTCTCATTAGGCAACCCAGTGTTGAATTCCTCTTCATAAACGGAGTTGAATCACATGAAGTCTCTAATGCTATGAAAAACAGTTCTTTTCGGGTAAGGAAAGTCAATATCGGCTCCTATTGAGATACACATTGGAAATAGCACTCATGTCTGTTCCCAGCAAGTACAGTGCATTGGACAGAAGAGAAGATACTTTTGTGCTCAGTTTCCTAAACAGAGTTGAACTAGATATGACCCGTGTGTGTCGGAAGCACAGTTCTTTTGTTCTGAGCAAGCTCACTGTTCTGGCTTTATTGGTAACACTGTAGAGTAGAAGAGTGTTCTTTCCTGCTAAGCAGGATGTGTTTCTTTTTAGACAATCCAGTGTTTAATACCCCTTCATAAATGGAGTTGAATCACATGCATTCTCTTATCCTAAGAGAAACAGTTTTTTTTCATGTAAGGAAAGTCAATATTCAGCTCCCATTGTGATTCACACTGGAAATAACACTCGCGTGTGTTCCCTGCTAGTAGAGTGCATTGGATGGAAGAGAAGCTACTGCTTTGCTCAGTTTCCTAAGTAGAGTTTAAGTAGATATGGTCCATGTATGTAGGAAGCACAGTTCTTTTGTTCTGAGTATGCTCACTGTTCTGGCTGTTTGGGAAACACAGTAGAGTACAAGTGTACTCTTTTCTCAAAAGCAGAGTGTGTTTCCTGTTAGGCAACCCCGTGTTGAATTCCTGTCATAAATGGAGTTGAATCACTTGTAGTCTTCTATCCTATGCGTAACACTTCTTTTCTGGTAAGGAAAGTCACTATTGGGCTCCTATTGAGCTACACAGTGGAAATGACACTCGCATCTGTTCCCACAAGCACAGTGCATTGGATGGAAAAGAAGTTACTGTTGTACTCAGTTTCCTAAGCAGAGTTGAACTAGATATGGCCCGTGTGTGTAGAAAGCACAGTTCTTTTGTTCTGAACAAGCTCACTGTTCTGAACAAGACCAATTACCTCGGTCAGCCCCTTCCTCTGCAGGGTCTAGGAAACTTCCAAAGGGGCCAGCCCCTTGCCCCAATGCCTCCAAGAGTGCACCCTGGGACCTTGAGGTCCGCTCACACACTGCCTCCCCAGCCTCAATAAATTCTCCCGCCCCAGTTCCCTTCTCCTCCCTCTGAAGAGCAACTCCAGGCAGTGTCGGATTGGAGTTGTGTGCTGCCACCGAAACCATATTAAACTTCCTGAAGGGGCTCAGGTCATTCCTACAGGGGTGTCAGGACCCTTACAGTCTAATGTTTGCACGCTTGTCCTTGTCCTTGCTTCTGCGGCCCTCTGAGGGGTCCAGGTCTACCCTGGCATAATAGATAGTGATTTCACAGGTGAAATTAAGATTCTGGCCACTGCTGTAAACAGCATGGTCACGATTCCTGGCACAGCTATTTCCTCTACTCTCGTCTGTGTGTGGTAATCCCTCAATTACAACCACCCCTCGGGGTCAGCTGGATTGGACTCTTCAGACACCTACTGAGTCCAGCCTGTTACTCAGGATTGCCCTACTCTTACCCTTACTATAGAGGGAAAGAAGTTCCAGGGTATCTTGTATACGGGGGCAGATACCACAGTCACTTCCCAGTCTCACTGGCCATCCGCATGGCCACTGGTTCCATCCCTCACCGATTTGAAAGGAATCGGTCAGTCTAATAATCCTTTAATTAGTTCAAGACACTTTCCTGGAAAGATGAAGGAAACCAGGGGACTGTCACTCCTTTTGTGGTTCTGGGCCTGCCTGTTAATCTTTGGTGAAGGGACATACTTTCACAAGATTACTATATAAGTAATCTTATATAGCCCAAACTCTACAGTCACACAACAAATGCTATGGATGAATTCTATCCCTGGCACAGGCTTGGGCAAGGCAGCTCAGGGGAGAGCCCAAACAATTCAGCCCATTCCAAGGAGAACAGACATGGGCTGGGATATTCGGGTTTTTAGTAGTGGCCACTGACCTTCCTGTACCCCATGCAGACAAAATTACCTGGATGACACAGACCCCTGTCTGGGTGGATCAGTGGCCCCTTACTCAAGAAAAGCTGCAGGCTGCCACTATGCTTGTACAGGAGCAGCTTATGGCTGGCCACATTGAGCCCTCCAACTCCCTTTAGAATAAACGTATATTTGTTATAAAAAAGAAATCAGGAAAATGGAGAGTCCTTCAAGACTTAAGTGCAGTAAATAAGGTAATGAGGCCTATGGGAACACTTCAGCCTGGATTGCCTTTGCCTGTGGCCATTCCTGCTAAATTTTACAAGATGGTCATTGACCTTATAGATTGTTTCTTTACTATTCCCTTGTATCCTGAGGACAGAGCCTATTTTGTGTTCAGTCTTCCCCGTCTCAATTTTCAGGGACCCATGCTTCGCTACCAATGGAAGGTATTGCCTCAGGGCATGGCCAATAGCCCTACTCTCTGCCAGAAATTCGTGGCTCAGGCTGTGGACCCTGTCAGACTTAATTGGCTCCAGATATATATCTTACATTACATGGATGACCTTCTCCTCGCTGCACCTGACCCCATCTCTCTTGAGCAATGTTTTTCAGAACTCAGTAGAGCTCTTAATGGATTGGGACTACAGATTGTTCTGATAAGGTCCAAACCCAGGACCCTTTCTATTACCTGTGGTTGGAACTCCATTCAAACCGGGTCCTCATTCCTCACGTCCAGTTATGCACTGACCATCTCCATACCCTAAATGATTTCCAACAACTGCTCAGCCATATCCAATGACTTAGGCCTTATCTTAAACTTCCTACAGATTCTCTCCTTCCCCTCTACGAGATCTTCTAGGGCGACCCTGACCCCACATCACCCTGTGTGCTTTCCCCTGCAGCCAATGAGGCTTTGGTTCAGATAGCCATTGCCATCAACCAAGTCTTGTTTTCAGATTTCCTATGCCATACCTCTGTATTTTATAGTTCTGCCCACACCACACACACCCACAGGAGTCTTTTGGCAACATGCTCAAGAACCAAAACTTAAAGGCAAGATACTCCTCTGGGTTCACATGCCTACTGTCCTTTTGAGAGTCATTTCCATCTACCCCAAACAGGTGGCCTCACTCATTATGAAAGGACAACAGACCTCTTGCCAATATTTTGGTAAGGACCCTGATACCATACTCACACCCTATTCCAGGGATCAAACCTAGTTTTTGTTCCAAACCTTATATAAGTGGGGGGTTGCCTTGGCAGGGTTTATGGGGACTTTGTATAATCACCTCCCAGATGACCCCTTGCTCCATTTTGCCCGACTACATTCCTTCATCTTTCCAAAAAATTACAAAAACCGGTCCCATTTCTCATGTACTTACAGTTTTTACTGATGGTTCCGCTAATGGTGTTGTAGCCTTTGTGGCCCAAGGCCGCCCTACCTCCTTCCTAATGCCTTTCAGTTCAGCGCAGTTGGTTGAACTTTCAGCAATTTTAAAGGTCTTTCAGACCTATTCTGATCAACCTATTATTATCTATACAGATAGTGCCTATATTGCCTTTTCCATCCCCTTGTTAGAAACCTCTCCAGCCATAAGGCCTACCTCCAACGCCACCCCACTTTTCTCCCAGATTCAACAGCTTGTCCTGACTCGCCAACACCCATTTTTACAGGCCATATTAGAACCCATAGTGATCTTCCTGGACCGTTAACCGATGGCAATGCACAGGTCGATGCTGCTACCAGGCTAACTTTCCCTGTCATGGTTGGCTCAGTCCTACAGGCCCAAACTCCCCATAAGATCCACCATTTAAATTCTCAGACCCTCCGTCTTCCTTTTAAGATCTCTAAACAACAGGCCCAAGGAATTGTCAAACAATGTCCCTATTGTGTTGTTTCTCATCCTGCCCCACACTTGGGAGTCAACCCTCGAGGCCTCCTTCCCAACCAAATCTGGCAGACGGATGTTACTCATTCCCCCGAATTCAGCAGACAAAAATTTATCCATGTCTCTGTAGATACCTTTGGTGGCTTTATCTTTGCCTCTCCCCATGCTGGGGAAGCCACAAAGGATGTTCTTTCTCACCTGATTCTTTCCTTTTCTGCCTTGGGAAAACCAGCTAAGATGAAAACAGACAATGGCCCCACTTATACCGCACAGGCTTCAAAAAATTTTGTGATAGTCTACAAATTATTCTTACCACAGGGATACCTTACAATCCCCAGGGACAGGGAATAATAGAACAAGCACACCAGACCCTAAAGACCTGGTTGGCTCACCTCAAGTCTTCTAACCGTCATTTTACCTTCCCCAGAGATCAATTGACACATGCTCTGTTTGTTCTCAACTTCCTCACCTTAGATACTGCAGGGCACTCTGCCACTGACAGGCACTGGCACCCTTCTCCAGATGCCACCAGGCTACTAGCCATGTGGCAAGATCCCCTCATGGGGCGTTGGAAGGGCCCCGACCTGGTCCTTATATGGGGATGAGGTTTGGCCTGCATTCTTGACCAGATACACTCTGCTCCCAGATGGTTACCAGAATGCCTGGTTAGAGCTGTAAATATACCTGATCTGCCCAGGAGAGATAGCCCTTCTCCTGAGGAAACTTCTTCTGTTTCAAATGCTGGCCCTCCAGCAAGCCCTCCAGGCTGTTGTCCTCACCCACAGCAACCCCCATCAGCCTTTTAGCTGTGTTATCACTCTGCTCAGAGTTCCTGTGGGGGGACAGTGGGAACTTTACAGCAAACTGTATTTGAGACCTTTCACACAGCACACAAGTCCCATAGTAAATCATGTTCTGGGCTGAGCAGGGACACTGCTTGTCACAAATCCAGTCTGACAGCAGGGGTCATGTTTCCAAGGGCAGTGCTGAATTTTCATCCAAAGTGTCAGAAAGGCTTGTCGGACTTGCTGGCCTTGGTGTCACAGGCATTCATAGCCGTGTTGGGCCAGCTTGACACAGCTTGTGGCTGGCAGGTAGCACAGCAAACAGGGTAGCCCCAGAGAGAGGGCACCCATGAAGGACCAGTGGGTACAGCAGTTGGAGCAGGAGTAAAAGCAGGGATGGTCAGCCCAGGAGCCCTCATCATTCTCATTGGTGCAATGGTAGAAGATGCCTTGTACTAGGCACATGCATGTGCCATAGACCCAAATCTTCCTTGCTCAGTTGATTCTAACCTTCTGCTTATAATGATACTCTTTTAATAAATTCTGTAACACTGATGGCAGAGGAAGACCACCAATCCCATCATATGTAGTGCACCTGCAGATCATTGGGTCAGGTCGCTGTGTTGCCACTCAGGGCACTTAGGTCCCTTCCACCTAGATTAACCTATTATTCCTCAGATCAATGCCTAGATCTCTAGGAAGAGAAGCCACACTGAGACAACTACCTGGATGGGAGCCTGTTACTGTCATCACCTTAGCAGTTTTTTTGGGGATTGGAGCAGCAGGAACAGGCACAGGAATTGCCTCTCTAGTCCTGTTCAACCAACATTACTCTGAGCTTCAACTGTTCATAGATGAGGATATTGCCCAATTTGAGCAGGGAATTTCTGCCCTCGAGTCATCCCTTTCCTCCCTAGCTGAGGTAGTTTTATAGAACAGGAGAGGCCTGGATCTCCTCTTTCTACAACAGGGTGGTCTTTGTACTGCACTCAAAGAGAAATGTTGCTTCTTTACAGACCACACTGGGGTAGTCAGGGACAGTATGGTAAAGGCTAAAAAAGGACTAGAAAAAGAAAAAGAAAAGGAGAACAAGAGCTTGGGTGGTTCTAGAATTGGTTTTCTGCCTCCCCTTGGCTAATGACCCTTCTTTCCTTCCTCCTAGGACCTGCTGTAGACCTGCTTCTGGTCTTTGCCTTTGGGCCATGGGCACTTTCCTGGCTCACTCAGTTTTTCCGAAGCCAAATAACAGACCTGTGGGCCAGGCAGACCAGGATCATTACTACCGCCTTGATATGCAGGACTCCAGGGTTGAAATTTCCCCTGACGAGAGATGCCCCACACAGACCCCTTCACTCGGGGGAGGCTGCAATTGTGTGTGGGAAAAGGCTTGCTCAAGGCATGATTGGAGTGCAGCTGGGACTGCACAGGCTGGGGACCACGGTACCCCAAAATCCCGAGAGCCTGGATTATATGTCCAGTTGCATAGCGGCTGTGCAGTAACAGCCTTGAGCTTACCCATTTCTGCTCCCTCAAAAAACTGCACTGTTCATTGATTCTCACACTATGGGGAAACCCGTGGTGCTTGAGTCTGGAGAGACAATCCCACTCGGACCTTTTTTCACAATCTTTAGAGGGATAGGGCCTCTGTTATCCTCCATGCAAAGCCTCTTTCAGAGCCCTCCTTTTAGACCATTCGAACCTAGTTTATGTTGGCCCTTAGATTTATTACTAAGAAGGGGGAGATGTCAGGGACAAGGACTAGTTAGTGCAAAAATACAGACCTGCAATAAGACAGGGAACTAGATCAACTTACAGTCAGGTTGCCTAGCAACAGGACATTGAGTCAGAGCCCTTGACCCTTTCACCCTATAAACATCATATACAAACATCCTGATAGCTTGCCCTACCCTAGACAGATAAGAGCTTCTTGCTCCCCCTACCCTGCAGCAACTAAATGAACCCTCCTAGAGAAAAATAAAGTTGCACGTTGATAAGAATATTGTCTTGGTGTATTTCTTTTGGATCTCCTGTCCCTGTAATTCCATTCTCAGGGTGGTTGAGAACCTGTTGAAGGCCTGCTGGCTGGGGAAGCAACCCAGTGTTGAATTCCCCTTCAAAAACAGAGTTAAATCACATGCAGTCTCTTATCCTATGAGCAACAGTTCTTTTTGGGTAAGGAAAGTCACTATTGGCTCCTATTGAGATACACATTGGAAATAGCACTCGTGTCTGTTCCCAGCAAGTACAGTGCATTGGAAAGAAGAGAAGATACTGTTGTGCTCAGTTCCCTAAGCAGAGTTGAACTAGATATGGCCCGTGTGTAGGAAGCACAGTTTTTTTGTTCTGAGCAAGCTCACTGTTCTGGCTGTAGGAAACACAGTAGAGTAGAAGAGTACTCTGTTCTCAAAAGCAGAGTGTGTTTCTTGTTAGGCAACCCAGTGTTGAATTACCCTTCATAAACAGAGGTGATTCACATGCAGTCTCTTATCCTATGAGCAACAGGTCTCTTCTGGTAAGGAAAGTCACTATTGGGCTCCCTTTGAGATACATACTGGAAATGGCACTCGCGTCTGTTGACAGCAAGTACAGAGCATTGGATGAAAGAGAAGCTTCTTTTGTGCTCAGTTTTCTAAGCAGAGTTGAAGTAGGTATGGCCAGTGTGTATAGGAAGCACAATTCTTTTGGTCTGAGCAAGTTCACTGTTCTGGCTCTATAGGAAATACAGTAAAGTAGAAGAGTGCTCTTTTCTCAAAAGCAGAGTGTGTTTCTCCTTTGGCAACCCAGTGTTGAATTCCACTACATAAACGGAGGTGAATCGCATGCAGTCTCTTATCCTACAAGCAACAGTTCTTTTCGGGTAAGGAAAGTCACTATTGGGCTCCAATTGAGATACACACTGGAAATGGCACACACGTCTGTTACCTGCAAGTACAGTGCATTGGATGGAAAAGAAGCTACTGTTTTTGACAGTTTCCTAAGCAGAGTCGAACTAGATATGGCCCGTGTCTGGAGGAAGCACAGTTCTTCTGTTCTGAGTAAGCTCACTCTTTTGGCTCTACATGAAACACTGTAGAGTAGAAGAGAGCTCTTTACACAAAAGCAGAGTGTGTGTCTTGTTAGACAACCCAGTGTTGAATTCCCCTTTATAAACGGAGTTGAATCACATGCAGTGTCTTATCCTACGAGTAACAGTTCTTTTCGGGTAAAGAAAGTCACTCTTGGGCTCCCGTTGAGATACACAGTGGAAATGGCACTCGCATCTGTTCCCAGCAAGTACAGTGCATTGGATGGAAGAGAAGCTACTGTTGTGCTCAGTTTCCTAAGCAAAGCTGAACTAGAGATGCCCATGTGTGTAGGAAGCACAGTTCTTTTGTTCTGAGCAAGCTCACTGTTTTGGCTCTATAGGAAACACAGTAGAGCAGAAGAGTGCTCTTTTCTAAAAAGCATAGTATATTTCTCATTAGGCAACCCAGTGTTTAATTCCCCTTCATAACGGAGTTGAATCACATGCAGTCTCTTATCCTATGAGCAACAGCTCTTTTTCGGTAAGGGAAGTTACTATTGGGCTCCAATTGAGATATACAGTGGAATGGGCACTCGTGTCTCTTCCCAGCAAGTAAAGTGCATTGGATGGAAGAGAAGCTACTGTTGTGCTCATTTTCCTATCCAGAGTTGCACTAGATAGGGCCCGTGTGTGTAGGAAGCTCAGTTCTTTTGGTCTGAGCAAGCTCACTGTTTCGGCTGTATAGGAAACACAGTAGAGTAGAAGAGTGCTCTTTTCTCAATAGCCGAGCATGTTTCTCATTAGGTAACCCAGTGTTGAGTTCCCATTCATAAACTGAGTTGAATAACATGCAGTTTCTTGTCCTACAAGCAACAGTTCTTTTCAGGTAAGGAAAGTCACTATTGGGCTTCAATTAAGATATACACTTGAAATGGCACTCACGTCTGTTCCCAGCAAGTACAGTGCATTGGTTGGAAGAGAAGCTACTGTTCTTGTCAGTTTCCTAAACAGAGTTGAACTAGATATGGCCCGTGTGTGAAGGAAGCACAGTTCTTTTGGTCTGTGCAAGCTCACTTTTTTTGTTGTATGGGAAACACAGTAGAGTAGAAGAGTGTTCTTTTCTCAAAAGCAGAGTGTGTTTCTCATTAGGCAACACAGTGTTGAATTTCCCTTCATAAACGGAGGTGAATCACATGTAGTCTCTTATCCTACGAGCAACAGGTCTCTTCTGGTAAGGAAAGTCACAATTGGACTCCCATTGAGATACACAGTGGAAATGGCACTCGTGTCTGTTCCCAGCAAGTACAGTGCATTGGATGGAAGATAATCTACTGTTGTGCTCAGTTTCCTAAGCAGAGTTGAACTGGATAAGGCCGTGTGTGTAGGAAGCACAGTTCTTTTTGTCTGAGCAAGCTCATTTTTCTGGCTGTATAGGAAACCCAGTAGAGTAGAAGTGTGGGATAACTCATCCCTAATGGGTTTGAGAGTCAGTCGGCCCAAAGAAGTGAAAAAGATACTTTCTGAGAGCCAGCCTGGGTCTACCTGATGGTCTTAAAAACAGCGGCTGAAACATGATTTGTAGATAACTTGGACCAATAAGAGGCATCCATGTCATTCATACCAGCTGATGCATATTCATCAGACCCTCTTCTGTGGTGGTGTGGAAGGTATATAAGGCTTGCCTCTTCCTGAATAAACTGAGCTTTTTGTTTTGACATTCTCCTGGAGTCTGTGTGGTTTGTCTCTGAGCCTCCTTGGCTCCCACCCCCAAAGGGAACAACAGTATTTACCCTGCTACATCTGGTGCTGAAACCAGGCAAATTTGGTACTTGAACAGGGTCTGTTTGTCTCCCTTCACTCATGTGCTGCACTGGTTGAGAAGTCCCCTTGAGTGGTATATTTCGGTGACTAGGCCCTTGTACATTGTGTAAATTTGGTCCCTTCAGCAGGTAAATGCTGGGACCCCCACTTTCTTCTTTCTGTTTGTCTTGTTTTTGAGTCTGTATGTACGGTAGGGTGACATATACTTTTGTTCAGGCTTGCCTAGTGTTTCAATATAAGGGCTGGTCCCTCAGGAAACAACAGCCACAGTCTGACTATTTTTAGTTATATATGTGTATGTATGTGTGTGTTTGTAGGTTGTGATGCCTGGAGAGATGGATCAATATTTTGTAGTGCTTTCTCTATAGATCTTTTCAGAGACCATGTGGGAACCTGATCTTTGGATGAGAGCTATGTTCCTGGCCAGAAAAAGGAAAGTGGCCTCAGGAGTAACTCTCCAATTGTTTGTTATGCTAATTTTGTTGACTATAACCAAAGGCCTAAAGTCATCCTCTACTGAGGAGGTCATTAAGGCCCACAACAAGCACTACCAGAAACAATGTAACACTAACTTATCTATTTCCTTCATTCCATCCATGACTGTTATTTCCTCTGCCTTTGCTGGCAAGGACTGGCAGGAGAATAGGCATAAAATGAAGGAAAGGGATGGAAAGAGAGAGGAAATGATTGCAGCAGCATCTAAGCCTATTCCGGCAGCCCTTCTCTCTGCTTCCCCCATGCCTCAAGTGGCTACCCCCTGACTGCAGTATCCACAGAGTGATTTGCCTGGATGTCTGCCTGCTGAGACAGCTGCTCTGCATACCTCCCAGCCTGTTCTACCTATGTTGTTGCACATGCCCACCATGGCATTTGCAGTTAATGTGGGCCCCAAGGCGGCCAACCAGCCATGGATACCTACCCCTCTTTCAGACCTGTCTTTGATTTGTAAGACTGCTAATGAATCAGGTCCTGACTCACCATTTTTTGAGCAAGTCCTACGGCAATGGGCAATGCATTTGCAGACTTATTATGACTGGCAGAATTTGATGAAGGCTGTGTCAGAGCCTATCATCTTCTTTAATTGGCAAGCTACCTATGATGACCAGGCTGAGGCTCAGGCTCATTTTAATATACAGTACAACATCGCTGTTTCTCTCAAGATGCTTATGGGCCTAGGAACATATGTTAGCCCTGTCATACAAGCCCAAATTGGACAACATACTTATTTACTTGTATTAGGAGATCCTTGGAGATCTTGGTGCATTGAAGGGATCCCATCATCCTTCAGTGACAACACTCTGTTCCCCTATTAACCCGGGGGAGAGGATATGCTTACATTTTCCCCCAGAATCCCACCACACTGATATGGATACCCTCCAGAGATGTGCATCTGGCAACAGACCAAGAGACTTTGGACAAAGAAGAACCTTCAGAAGGGTAATGTACTGTGGTATTAGTAAAGGTCATGTCATCACTGAAGAGCGAACCTAGATATTAAGCAATTGCCTCACCCCCTACAAGGTCGATTATACACCACCAAAAAGACTTCAATTGGTGTGATAAAAATGACTGGGGTCCCATCCATGTCTTGAGATTGAAAATTTTGACTAACCCTTCTCTTGTTTAGATATCTTCTGCAACAGGTTCACCAACAGAAGGCAGCCACAAAGGTGAAGCTACAGGTTTTATTGGCACTCAGATACCTAGATCAAAGTCCTCCTAGAGAGATAATGCACATATGGCTTACTGAGATACAGAAGGCTACTGCCCAAAGCCCACCACACAGAAAGCTCTCCAGGATTAATGCTCTTCCAGGACTGGTAGTCAATGATGGATACGAGCTTGTTTGGGAAGCCAATCTAAGACAGGCACAGTCCATTATGCTGAGCTCTCCTGAGGTGGAGTCAACAAGGCTAGGGTACTGCAACCTAGCTCCCACTGAGCACGTCCTATGAAATAATAAAAAGGGGTGGATATGTGGGATGACTCATCCCTAGCAACCTTGAGAGCCAGAAGGCCCAAACAAGTAAAAAGGGTACTTTCTGAGAGCCAGCCTGGGTCTGCCTAAGGGTCTTAAAAACAGCAGCAGAAACATGATCTGGAGATGACCTGGACCAATGAGAGGCAGCCATGTCACACCAGCTGATGCATATTCATTAGACCTCCCCCCAGGGTAGTGTGGAGGATATATAAGGCTTGACTCTTCCTGAATAAAATGAGCTTGTTGTTTCAACATTCTCCTGGAGTCAGTGTGGTTTGAAAATGAGAGCAATTGGCTCCCACCCAAAAGGAACAACAGCAAGGACCCTGCTACATAGAGCAGTGCTCTTTTCTCAAAAGCAGAGTGTGTTTCTCCTTAGGCAACCCAGTGTTGAATTACCATTCATAAACGGAGTTGAATCACATGCAGTCTCTGATCCTATGAGCAACAGTTCTTTTCGGGTAAGGAAAGTCACTATTGGGCTCCCGTTTAGATATACAGTAGAAATGGCATTCGCGTATGTTCCCAGCAAGTACAGTGCATTGAATGGAAGAGAAGCTACATTTCAGTTCATTCCTAAGTAGAGTTGAACTACATATGGCCCGTGTGTATTGAAAGCAGAGTTCTTATGTTCTGAGCAATCTCACTGCTCTGCCTCTATAGGAAACACAGTAGAGTAGAAGAGTGCTATTTCCTCAAAAGCAGAGTGTGTTTCTCATTAGGCAACCCAGTGTTGAATTCTCCTTCAAAAATGGAGTTGAATCAAATGAAGTCTCTTATCCTATGAGCAACAGCTCTTTTTGGGTAAGGAAAGTCACTATGGGGCACCTATTGAGATACACAGTGAAAAGGCAATCGCCTCTGTTCCCAGAAAGTACAGTGCTTTGGGTGGACGAGAAGCTACTGTTGTACTCAGTTTCCTAAGCAAAGTTGAACTACATATGGCCCGTGTGTGTAGAAATTACAGTTCATTTGTTCTGAGGAAGATAACCCTTCTGCTTCTATTGGTAACAGAGTTGAATAGAAGAGTGCTCTTTTATCAAAAGCAGAGTGTGTTTCTGTTAAGGCAACCCAGTGTTGAGTTCCCCTTCATAAACGGAGTTGAATCAAATGCAGTCTCTTATCCTATGAGCAACAGTTCTTCTGGGGTAAGGAAAGTCACTGTTGGGCTCCCTTTGACATACACACAGGAAAGGGCACTCGTATTTGCTCCCAACAACTACAGTGCATTGGATGGAAGAGAAGCTACTGTTGTGCTCAGTTTCCAAAGCTGAGTTAAACTAAATATGGCTCCTGTGTGTAGGAAGCACAATTCTTTTGTTCTCAGCAAGCTAACTCTTCCGGCTCTATAGGAAACACAGTAGAGTAGAAGAGTGCTCTTTTCTCATAAGCAGAGAGGGTTTCTCATTAGGCAACACAGTGTTGAATTCCCCTTCATCAACGGAGTTGATTCACATGCAGTCTCTAATCCTACGACCCAAAGTTACTTTCAGGAAAAGAAAGTCACTATTGTGCTCCCATTGAGATTCACACAGGAAATGGCACTATTGTCTGTTCCCAACAAGTACAGTGCATTGGATGGAAGAGAAGCTACTGTTTTGCTCAGTTTCCTAAGCAGAGTTGAACTAGATATGGCCTGTGTGTGTAGGAAGCACAGTCATTTTTTGTGAGCAAATGCACAGATCTGGCTGTTTAGGAAATACACTATATTTGAAGAGTGCTCTTTTCTCAAAAGCAGAGTGTGTTACTTGTTAGGCAATCTATAGTTGAATTTCCCTTCATAAATGGAGTTGAATCACATGCAGTCTCTTATCCTATGAGAAACAGTTCTTTTCGGGTAAGAAGTCACTTTTGCGCTCCCATTGAGATGCACAGTGGAAACGGCACTCGCATCTCTTCCCAGCAAGTGGAAGCTTTGCATGGAAGAGAAGCTACTGTTGTGTTCAGTTTCCTAAGCAGAGTTGAACTAGATATGGCCCGTACGTATTTGAAGCACAGTTTTTTTGTTCTGAGTAAGATCACTGCTCTGACACTATAGATAACACAGTAGAGTAGAAGAGTGCTCTTTTCTCAAAAGAAGAGTGTGTTTCTCATTAGGCAACCTAGTGTTGAATTCCCCTTCAAAAACAGAGTTGAATCACATGCAGTCTCTGATTCTACAAAGAAGAGTTCTTTTCGGGTAATAAAAGTCACTAATGGGCTCCCATTTAGATACACAGTGGAAATGGCACTTGCGTCTATTCCCAGCAAGTACAGTGCATTGGATGGAAGAGAAGCTACCATTGTGCTCGGTTCACTAAGCAGAGTTTAACTGGATATGGCCTGTGTGTTTTGGAAGCTGAGTTCTTATGTTCTGAGCAAGCTCACTGTTCAGCCTCTATAGGAAACAAAGTAGAGTAGAAGAGTGCTCTTTTCTCAAAAGCAGAGAGTGTTTCTCATTAGGCAACACAGTGTTGAAATCCCCTTCATAAACAGAGTTGAATCAAGTGCAGTCTCTTATCCTACGAGCAACAGTTTTTTTTTCTGGGAAGGAAAGTCAGTATTGGGCTCCCATTGAGATACACACTGGAAACGGCACTCTCGTCTCTTCCCAGCAAGTACAGTGCATTGGATTTAAGAGCAGTACTTTTGTGCTTTGTTTCCTAAGTAGAGTGGAACTAGATATGGCCCGTGTGTGTAGGAAGCACAGTTCTTTTGTTCTGAGTAAGCTCATTCTCTTGCCTATATAGGAAACACATTAAAGTAGTAGAGTGCTCTTTTCTCAAAGGAAGAGTGTATTTCATGGTAGGCACCTAGTGTTGTGTTCCCCTTCATAAACATAGTTGAATCACTTGCAGTCTCTTATCCTACCAGCAACAGTTCTTTTCGGGTAAGGAAATTCCATTTTGGGCTCCCATTGAAATACACAGTGGAATTGGCCCCACGTCTCTTCCCAGCAAGTACATTGAATTGCATGGAAGGGAAGATACTGTGCTTGTTAGTTTCCTAAGCAGAGTTGAACTCGATATAACCCATATGTAGGAAGCACAGTTCTTTTGTTCTGTGAAAGCTCATTGTTCTGACTCTATAGGGAACAGAGTAGAGTAGAAGAGTGCTCTTTTCTCAAAATCAGTGTGTGCTTCTCATTTTAAAACCTAGTGTGAAATTCACCTTCATAAATGGAGTTGTATCACATGCAGTCTCTGATTCTACCAGCAACAGTTCTTTTAGAGTAAGGAAACACACTATTGGGCTCCCATTTAGATACACAGGGGAAACAACCCTGGCGTATGTTCCCTGCAAGTACAGTTTATTGGATGTAAAAGAAGGCACTTTTGTGCTCAGTTTCCTAAGCAGAGGTGAATGAGATATGGTCCTTGTGTGTGGGAATTGTAGTTCATTTGTTCTGAGTAAGCTCACTGTTTGGCCACTATAGGTAACACAATACAGTAGATTATTGCTCTTTTACCAAAAGCAGAGTGTGTTTCTCGTTAGGCAACCCAGTGTTGAGTTCCCCTTCATAAACGGAGTTGAATCAAATGCAGTCTCTTATCCTATGAGCAACAGTTCTGCTAGGGTAAGGAAAGTCACTATTCGGCTCCCTTTGAGATACACACTAAAAATGGCCTTCACATCTGTTCCCAACAAGTACAATGCATTTTGATGGAAGAGAAGCTACTGTTTTGCTCAGTCCTAGGCAGAGTTGAACTAGATATGGCCCGTGTGTAGGAAGCACAGTTCTTTTGTTCTGAGCAAGCTCAGTCTTCTGGCTCTATAGGAAACACAGTAGAATAGAAGAATGCTCTTTTCTCAAAAGCAGAGTGAATTTCTCATAAGGCAATCAGTGTAGAATTCTCCTTTATAAACAGAGTTGAATCACATGCTTTCTCATGTCCTATGAGCAACAGTTTTCTTCGGGTAAAGCAAGTCACTATTGGACTCCCATTGAGAAGCACAGTGCAAATAGCACTTGCGTTTGTTTCCTGCAAATGCAGTGCATTGGATGGAAGAGAAGGTACCATTGTGTTCATTTTCCTAAGCAGAGTTGGAATAGATATGGCCTGTGTGTGTTCAAAGCACATTTCTTTTTTTCTGAACAAGCTCACTCTTCTGGTTCTGTAGAAAACACAGTACAGTAGGTGTGCTCCTTTCTCAAAAGCAGAGTATGTTTCTTGTGAGGCAACCCAGTATTGAATTCTCCTTCATAAACAGAGTTGAAACACATGCTTTCTCTTGTCCTAGAGGCAGCAGTTCTTTTTGAGTAAGGAAAGTCACTACTGGGCTCCCATTGAGATACACAGTGGAACTGGCACTCCTGTCTGTTCCCAGCAATTACAGTGCATTGGATGGAGGAGAAACTACTGTTGTGCTCATTTTCTTAATCAGAGTTGAACTAATTATGGTTCGTGAGTGTAGGAAGCAAAATTCTTTTGTTCTGAGCAAGCTCACTGTTCTGCCTTTACAGGAAACACAATAGAGTAGAAGAGTGCTCTTTTCCTAAAAGCAGAGTATGTTTCTCATTAGGCAACCCAGTGTTGAATTCCCCATCATAAAGGAGTATGAATCACATGCAGTCTCTTATCCTACGAGCAACAGTTCTTTTTGGGTCAGAATATCACTACTGAGCTCCTCTTGAGATACACAGTAGAAAAGTCTCTCACATCTGTTCCCAGCAAGTACAGTGCATTGAATAAACGACAAGCTACTGTTGTGCTCAGTTTCCTAAGTAGAATTGAACTCGATATGGCCCATGTGTATGTAGCACAGAACTTTTGTTCTGAGAAAGCTCACTCTTTTGCCTCTACAGGAAACACAGTAGGGTTGAAAAGTGCTCTTTTCTCAAAAACATAGTGTGTTTCTAGGTTAGGCAATGCAGTGTTTTATTCTTTTCATAAATGGAGTTGAATCACATGGAGTCTTATGCTATGAGCAATCGTTCTTTTCAGGTAAGGAAAGTCACTACTAGTGTCCCATTGAGATACACAATGGAAATGTCCCTCACATCTGTTCCCAGCAAGTACACTGTACTGGATACAAGAGAAGCTACTGTTGTGATAAGTTTCCTAAACACAGTTGAAGTTGATATGGCTGGTGTGTGTCAGAAGCACAATTTTTTTCTTCTGAGCAATATAACTGTTCTGCCTCTTTAGGAAACACAGTAGAGTAGAAGAGTTATATTTTCTCAAAAGCAGAGTGTGTTTCTCATTAGGCAACCCATTGGTTAATTTCCATTCATAAAGGAGGTTGAACCACATGCAGTCTCTTATCCTAGAAACAACAATTCTTTTTGGTTAAGAAAAGTCACTCCTGGGCTCATCTTGAGATACACAGTGGAAAAGGCACTCGCATCTGTTCCCAGCAAGTACAGTGCTTGGGATGGAAGAGAAGATACCATTGTGCTCATTTTCCTAAGCACAGTTGAACTACATTTGGCCATTTTGTTTAGGTATCACAATTCTTTTGTTCTGAGTAAGTTCATTGTTCTGTCTCTACAGGAATTACCACAGCTTAGCAGAGTGCTCTTTACTCAAAAGCAGAGTGTGTTTCCCATTAGTCAATCCCATGTTGAATTTCCCTTCAAAAACGGAGTTGAATCACTTGCAGTCTCTTATCCTATAAGCAACAGTTCTTTTCTGGTAAGAAAAGTCACTACTGTGCTCTCATTGAGATACACAGTGTAAATGGCACTCGCATCTGTTCCTAGTAAGTACAGTGTAATGGATGGAAGAGAAGCTACTGTTGTGCTCAGTTTCCTAAGCAGAGTTGAACTAGATATGGCCTGTTTCTGCAGGAAGCACAGCTTATTTGTTCTGTGTTAGCTCACTGTTCTGCCTCTCTAGTAAACACAGTAGAGTAGAAGAGTGCTGTTTTCTCACCAGTAGAGTGTGTTTGTTATTAGGCAACCCTGTGTTGAAGTCCACACCAAAAATGGAGTTGAATCCCATGCGATCTCTAAACCTACGATCAACAGTTCTTTTCAGGTAATGGAAGTCACTCTTTGGCTCCGATTGAGATACAGAGTGGATATGGCATTTGTGTCTGTTCCCAGCAAGTACAGTGCATAGTATGAAAGAGAATCTACTGTTGTGATCAGTTTCCTAAGCACAGTTGAACAAGATATGCCCCGTGTGCTTAGGTAGCACAGTTCTTTTGTTCTGAGAAATCTCACTCTTTTCCCTCAACAGGAATCGCTCTAGGATAGAATAGTGCTCTTTTCTCAAAAGCAGAGTGTGTTTCTCCTTAGGCAATCAAGTGTTGAAAACGCATTCATAAATAAAGTTGAATCAAATGCAGTCTCTTATCCTCTGACCAACTGTTCTTTTCAGTTAAGGAAAGTCACTATTGGGCTCCTAATGAGTTACACAGTGAAAATAGCACTTGTGCCTGTTCCCAGCAACTACAGTGCATTGGATAGAAGAGAGGCTTCTGTTGTACACAGTTTCCTAAGCAGAATTGCACTAGATATGGCCTGTGTGCAGATAGCACAGATCTTTTTCTCTGTGAAAGCTCACTCTTTTGCCTCTATAGGAAACACAGTAGGGTAGAATAGTGCTCTTTTCTCAAAAGGAGAGTGTGTTTCTCTTTAGGCAACCCAGTGTTTATTTGATTTTCATAAACAGAGTTGAATCACATGCAGTCTCTTAAGCTACAAGCAACAGTTCTTTTTTTTTGCAAGAAAGTCACTATTATGTTCACGTTGTGATTGGCAGTAGAGATGGCTCTCGAGTCTGCTCCCAGCAAGTACAGTGCATTGGATGGAAGAGAAGCAATTGTTGTGCTCAGTTTCCTAAGCAGATTTGAACTAGATATGGCCCGTTTTTGTAGGAAGCACAGTTTATTTGTTCTGAGCCAGCGCACTGTTCCCCCTCTCTAGGAAACACAATAGAGAAGACAAGTGCTATTTTCTCACCAGCAGAGCATGTTTCTCATTAGGATACCCAGTGTTGAGTTCCCCTTCATAAACAGAGTTGAATCACATACAATCTCTTATACTATGAGCAACAGTTCTATTCAGGTAAGGAAAGTCACTATTGGCCTCCCATTAAGGTACACAGTGGAAATGGCACTGGGGTCTGTTCTGAGCAAATACAGTGCATTGGATTGAAGAGAAGCTACTGTTGTGCTCAGTTTCATAAGCAGAGTTGAAGTAAATATGTCCCGTGTGTGTAGAACATTTAGTACTTTTTTTCTGAGCAAGCTCACTGTTCTGCCTCCATAGGAAACATTGCAGAGTAAATGAGTGCTCTTTACTCTAAAGCAGAGAGTTTTACTCTCAATGGAGAGTTGAACCAGATACGGCTTAAGTGTGTAGTAAGCACAGTTCATTTGTTCTGAGTAAACACATTCTTCTGTCTCTCTCAGAAACACAAAAGAGTAGAAGAATGTTCTTTTATCACCAGCAGAGTGTGTTTCTATTTAAGCAACCCTGTATTGAATACCCCTTTATAAACAGAGTTGAAACACATGCAGTCTCTTATCCTGAACGCAAGTTATTTTCAGGTAAGTAAAGTCACTATTGGGCTTCCATTGAGTACACAGTAGAAATGGCAATTGTGTCTGTTCCCAGCAAGTATAGTGCAGGGGATGGAAGAGAATATAGTGTTGGGCTCAGTTCCCTAAGCAGAGTTGAACTAGATATGTCCCGTGTGTAGGAAGCACAGGTTTTTTTGTTCTGAGCAAGCTCACTGTTCTAGCTCTTTAGGAAACACAGTAGAGTAGAAGAGTGTTCATTTCTCAAAAGCAGAGTGTTTCTCGTAAGGCAAGCTGGTGTTGCATTCCCCTTCATAAACGGAGTTGAATCACATGCAGTTTCTGCTCCTCTGAGCAACAATTCTTTTCTGGTAAGGAAAGTCACTATTGTGCTCCCATTGCCATACACAGTGCAAATAGCACTCGTGTCTGTTCCCAGCAAGTGCAGTGTATTGGACGCAAGAGAAGCTACTGTTCTTGTCAGTTTCCTAAGCAGGGTTATACTAGATATGGCCGTGTGTGTACGAAGCACAATTCTTTGGTTCTGAGCAAGCTCACTCTCTGGCCCTATAGGAAACCCAGTAGAGTAGAAGAGAGCTCCTTTCTCAAAAGCAGACTGTGTTTATCGTAAGGCGAGCTAGTGTTGAATTCCCCTTCATAAACGGAGTTGAATCACATGCAGTTTCTGTTCCTCTGAGCAACAATTCTTTTCTGGTAAGGAAAGTCACTATTGCGCTCCCATTGCCATACACGGTGTAAATAGCTATCGCGTCTGTTCCCAGCAAGTGCAGTGTATTGTGCAGAAGAGAAGCTACTGCTCTTGTCAGTTTCCTAAGCAGAGTTGAACTAGATATGGGCCGTGTGTATAGGAAGCACCTTTCTTTTGTTCTGAGCAAGCTCACTTGCTGGTTGTATAGGAAACCCAGTAGAGCAGAAGAGAGCGCCTTTCTCAAAAGCTCAGAGTTTTTCTCCTTAGGCAACCCAGTTTGAATTTCCCTTCCTAAAGTTGATTTACATGCAGGTTCTTATGCTATCCACCACATTTCTTTTGTGGTAAGGAAAGTCACGTTTGGGCTCCCATTGAGTTACACAGTGGAAATGGCAACAGTGTCATTTCATAGCAACTACAGTGCATTGATAGAACAGAGGCTACTGTCATGCTCAGATTTGTCAGCACAGTTCAACTAGAAATGGCCCATCTGTGTAGGAAGCACAGTCCTTTGCTTTTGAGCAATCTCACTCTTCTGGCTCAATAAAAAACACAGTTGAATAAAAGGATGCTCCTTTCTGAAAAAAGAGTGTGTTATTTGTAAGGCAATGGAGTGTTCATTTCCTCTTCATAAATGAGTTGAATCATATGCCGTCTCTTGTCTTACCAGCAAACAGTTCTTTTCTTGTAATGAAAGTCACTATTGGGGTCCCATTGTGATACTCAGTGCAAATAACCCCCACGTACGTTCTCAGCAACTACAGGGCATTGGATGTAAGAGAAGCTAAGGTCCTTCTCAGTTTCCTCAGTAGAGGTGAACCAGAAATGGACCATGTGTTTAGGAACCACAGTTATTTTGTTCTGAGCAAGCTAACACCTCTTGATTTATAGAGAAAGTTGAGTAGAAGGGTGATCATTTTTCAAAATCAGAGGGTTTTTCTTGTAAGGCATCTCATTGTTAATTTTGCCCTAATAAACGGAGTTAAACTACATGCTGTCTCTTGTCCTACAAGCAACAGTTCTTTTTGGGAAAGGAGAGTCACTATTGGGCTCCCAAAAGAGCACCCTTGTCTGTTCCCAGCAACTACCATGCATTGGAAGTAAAAGAAGCTATGGTTCTTCTCAGTTTCCTAAGCAGAGTTTTACTAGATATGACCGTGTGTGTAGGAAGAATAGTTCTTTTGTTCTGAGCAAGCTCATTGTTCTGGCTCTACAGAAAACAGAGTATAGATGAAGTTTGCTCTTTTCTCAAAAGCAGAGTGTGGTTCTTGTAAGGCAACTGAGCATTAATTGCCCATTCATAAACTGAGTTTAATCACATACTGTTTTTTGTCCTACAAGCAACAGATCTTTTCGGGTATGGAAAGTGATTATTGGGCTCCCATTGATATATACCATGCAAATAACACCTGTGCCTGTTCCCAGCAACTACAGTGCATTGAATGTAATAGAAGCTATGGTTATTTACAGTTTCCTAAGTAGAGTTGAACTAGATATGGGCCGTGTGTAGAAAGCACAGTACTTTCGTTCTGAGCAAGCTTACTTTTCTGACTGCATAGGAAACTCAATAGAGTAGAAGAGTGCTCCTTTCTCAAAAGCAGAGTGTGTTTCTTGTAAGGCATTGAGTGTTGATTTCTCCTTCATAAAAGGAGTTGAATCACATGCAGTTTCTTGTCCTTTGAACAACAGTCCTCTTCTGGTAAAGAAAGTCACTATTGTGCTCCCATTGCCATACACAGTGCAAATAGCACTCGCGTCTGTTTCCAGTAAGTGCAGTAGAGTAGTAGACTGCTCCTTTCTAAAAAGAAAAGAATGTTTCTTGTAAGGCAACTATGTGTTATTTTCCCCTGTATAAAGGTCATTGAATCACAGGCTGTCTATTTTCCTTTCAGCAACAGTTCTTTTCATGTAAGGAAAGTCACAATTGGGCTCCCATTGAGATACACAGTGCAAAAAGAAAAAAAACACCCACATCTGTTCTCAGCAACTACAGTGCATTGCATGTAAGAGTAGCAACAGTTTTTCACAGTTTCCTAAGTAGTGTTGCACTAGATATGGCCCATGTGTAGGAAGAACACTTCTTTTATTATGAGCAAGCTCACTGTTCTGGCTCTCTAGGAAACACAGTGGAGTAGAAGAGTGCTACTTCACAGAAGCACAATGTGTTTCTTGTTAGGCAATCTGTGTTAATGTCTCCTTCATAAACAGATTTGAACAACATGCAGTCTCTTCCTATGAGCAACAGTCCTTTTCGAGTAATGAAATTCACGTTTGGGCTCCCATTGAGATAAACAATATAAATAGTACCCTAGTCTGTTCTCAGCAATTTCAGTGTATTGGATGCAAAAGAAGCTACTGCTCTTGTCAGTTTCCTAAGCAGAGTTTAACTAGATATGGCCCGTGTATGTAGGAAGCACAGTTCTTTTGTTCTGAGCAAACTCACTGTTCAGGCTCTATAGCAAATACAGTAGAGTAGAAGATTGCTCCTTTCTGGAAAGAAGAGTGAGTTTCTGTAGGAAACTCAGTGTTAATTTCCCCTTCATAAATGGAGTTAAAGCACAAGCGGTATCTTGTCCAACGAGCAAGAGTTTTATTTAGGTAAGGAAAGTCACTACTTTGCTCCCATTGTAGTACAAAGTGCAAATAGCAACCATGTCTCTTTGCTTCAATACAGTGTATAGGATGTATGAGAATATATGGCTCTTCTCAGTTTCCAATGCAGAGTTGAACTAGATATGGCCCGTGATGTAGAAAGCACAGTTCTTATGTTCTGAGCAGCCTCACAGTTCTGGCTCGATAGGAAACCCAGTAGAGTAGAAGAGTGCTCCTTTTTCAAAAGATTAGTAGGATTCTCATTAGGCCACTAAGAGTTGAATTCCCCGTCAAAAATGGTGTTGAATCACATGCAGTCTATTATCCTACTAGCAACAGTTCTTTTTAGGTAAGACAAGAAACTATTGGGCTCCCATTGAGATGCACAGTGCAAATTGCATTCGTGTCTGTTCCCAGCAAGTACAGTGCATCGGATAAAACAGAAGTTGCTGTTGTGCTCAGTTTCCTAAGCAGAGTTGTACTAGATATGGCCCGTGTGTGTAGAAAGCACAGTTCTTTTGTTCTGAGCAATCTCACTGTACTAGTTGTATAGGAAATACAGTTGAATAGAAGAGGGTCCTTTTCTCAAAAGCAGAGTGTTTTTCTTGTTAGGAAACCTTCGTGGAATTCCCTTTATAAATGTAGTTGAATCACTTGCAGTCTCTTATCTAACAAGCAACAGATTTTTTCATTTAAAGAAAGTCACTATTGGGCTTCCATTGAGATAGACATTGGAAATGACAGTCGTGTCTGTTCCCAGCAAGTACAGTTCATTGGACAGAAGAGAAGCTAGTATTCTTGTCATTTTTCTAAAGAGAGTGTAACTACATAATGCCCATGTGTAGGAAGCACAGTTCGTTTGTTCTGAGCAAGCTCACTGCTCTGGCTCTATAGGAAACAGTAGAGTACAAAGGTGCTAATTCTCAAAAGCAGAGTGTTATTCTTGTAAGGGAATCTATTTTTGAAATCTCCTTCATGAACAGAGTTTTATCACATGCTGTTTCTGGTCCTATGAACAAGAGTTTTTTTCTGGTAAGGAAAGTCACTAATGCCCTCCCATTGCCATACATAGTGCAACTAGGACTAGCGTCTGTTCCCTGCAATTGCAGTGTATTGGATGGAAGAGCAGCTACTCTTCTTGTCATTTTCCTAGGAAAAGTGAACTATATATAGCGCTTGTGTATAGGAAGCACAGTTCTTTTATTCTGAGCAAGCTCACTGTTCTAGCTCTATAGGAAACACAATAGAGTAGATGTGTGCTCCTTTCTCAAAAGTAGAGTGTCTTTCTCATAAGGCGAACTAGTGCTGAACTCCCCTTTATAAATAGAATTGAATCACATGCATATTCTTGTCCTATGAGCAAAAGGTCTTTTCTGGTAAGGAAAGTCACTATTTAGCTCCCATTGCCATACACAGTGCAAATAACACTCACATCTGTTTCCAGCAAGGGAAGTGTATTGTATGGAAGAGAAGCTACTGTTCTCGTAAGTTTCCTAAGCAGAGTTAACCTAGATATGGCCTGTGTGTGTATGAAGTACAGTTCTTGTGTTCTGAGCAAGCTCACTCTTCTGGTCTTACAGGCAACCCTGTAGAGTAGAAGATTTCTCCTTTTTCAAAAGTAGAGTGTGTTTCTCAAAAGGCAGGCTAGTGTTGGACTCCCCTTCATAAAGGGACTTGAATCCTATGCAGTTTCTGAAAATACAAGCAACAGTTCTTTTTTGGTAAGGAAAGTCACTATTGCGCTCCCATATACACAGTGCAAATAATACTTACGTCTTTTCCGAGCAAGTGCAGTGCATTTGATGGAAGTAAATCTACTGTTCTTGTCAGTTTCCTAAGCAGAGTTGAACTAGATATGGCCCGTGTGTGTAGGAAGCACAGTTCTTTTGTTCTGAGCAAGCTCACTGTTCTGTCCTTGAAGGAAACACAGTAGAGTAGATGAGTGCTCCATTCTCAAAAGCAGAATGTGTTTATTGTAAGGTGAGCTAGTGTTGATTTCCACTTCATAAACGGAATTGAATCACAGGCAGCTTCTGGTCCTATGAGCAAGAATTTTTTCTGATAAGGAAAGTCACTACAGTGCTCCCATTGCCATACACAGTGCAAATAGCACACGCATCCATTCCGGGAAGTGCAGTATATTGGATGGAAGAGAAGCTGCTGTTCTTGTCAGTTTCCTAAGCAGAGTTGAACTACATATGGCCCGGGTTTGTAAAAAACACAGTTCTTTTGTTCTGAGCAAGCTCACTCTTCTGACCCTATAGGAAACCCAGTAGACTAGAAGAGTGTTCCTTTCTCAAAAGCAGAGTGTGTTTATGGTAGGGCAAGTTTGTGTTGAATTCTTCTTCATAAAGGGAGTTGAATCACATGGAATTTCGGGTCCTATGAGCAACAGTTCTTTTCTTTAAGGAAAGTCACTAATGCGTTCGCATTGTCATACACATGGAAAATAGTACTCATGTCTGTTCCCAGCAATTGCAGTGTATTGGACGGAAGAGAAGCTACTCTTCCTATCAGTTTCCTAAGAAGAGTTTAACTAGGTATGGCTCTTGGGTGTGGCAAGCACATTTCCTTTGTTCTGAACAAGCTTACTGTTCTTTCCCTATAGAAAACTCAGTAGAATAAAAGAGTGCTCCTTTCTCAAAAGCAGAGTGTTTTTCTCAAAAGGCAATATAGTGTTGAATTCCCCTTCATAAACGGAGTTGAATCCCATGCTGTTTCTCTTCCTAGGTGCTAAAGTTTTTTCTGGTAAGGAAAGTCACTATTGTGCTCCCATTGCCATATGCAGTGCAAATAACACTGGCGTCTGTTTTCAGCAAGTTCAGTGTATTGGACAGAAGAGAAGCTACTGTTCTTGTCAGTTTATTAAGCAGAGATGAAGTAGATATGACCTGTGTGTCTCAGAAACAAAGTTCTTTTGATCTGAGGAATTCACTCTTCTTGCCCAGAAGGAATCCCACTAGAGTAAGATAGTGCTCCTTTGGAAAAACAGAGTGTCTTTCTCAAACTGAAGCTAGTGTTGAATTCCCCTTCATAAATGGTTTTGAATCACATGCAGTTTGTGGTCCTATGAGCAGCAGTTCTTTTCTGGTAAGGAAAGTCACTCTTTTGCTCCCATTTACATACACATTGTAAATAGCACTCTCGTCTGTTCCCAGCAAATGCAGTTATTGGATGAAAGAGAAGCTACTGTTCTTGTCAGTTATCTAAGTAGAGTTGAACTAGATATGATCCATGTGTGTAGGAAGCACAGTTCTTTTGTTCTGAGCAAGCTCACTGTTCTGGCCCTATAGGAAACCCTGTATGTATAGTATAAGAGTGTTCCTTTCTCAAAAGCAGAGTGTATTTCCATAAGGCAAGCTAGTGTTGACTTCCCTTTCAAAAAAGGAGTTGAATCACATGCAGTTTCTTGTCCTATGAACAACAGTTCTTTTTTGGAAAATCAATATTTGGCTCCCATTGCTACACACAGTGCAAATAGCACTTGCGTCTCTTCCCAGTAAGCACAGTGTATTGGACAGAAGAGAAGCTACTGTTCTTGTCAGTTTTTGAAGCAGAGTCGAACTAGATATGCCCCATTTGTGTAGGAAGCACAGTTCTTTTGTTCTGCGCAAACTCACTGTTCTGGCTCTATAGCCAACACAGTAGAGTAGAAGAGTGCTCCTTCCTCAAAAGCAGAGTGTGTTTCTTGTAGGACAAGCTAGTGTTTGTTTCCCCTTCATGAACAGCTTTGAATCACAAGCAGTTTCTGGTCCTACGAGCAAGAGTTTTTTCTGGTAATGAAAGTCATAGTTGTGCTCCTATTGCGATACACAGTATAAATAGCACTCGCGTCTGTTCCCAGTAAATGGAGTGTATTGGATAGAGGAGAAGGCACAGTTCTTTTCAATATACTAAGCAGAATTGAACTGGGTATACTTACAAGTTTTTAGGAAGCACAATTCTTTTGTTCTGACCAAGATCACTGTTCCAGCTAAATAGGAGTCACAGTACAGTAGATGAGTGCTCCTTTCTAAAAAGCAGAGTGTATTTCTTGTAAGGCGAGCTAGTGTGGGTTTCCCCTCCATAAATGGACTTGAATCACATGTAGTTTCTGGTCCTAAGAGCAAGAGTTGTTTTCTGGTAAGGAAAGTCACTGTTGAGCTCCCATTACGATACACAGTGCAAATAGCAATCTCATCTGTACCCAGCAAGTGCTGTTTAATGAATGGAAGAGAGGCTACTGTTCTTGTCAGTTTCCTAAGCAGAGTTGAACTACATTTGGCATGCTTGTGTAGGAAGTACAATTCTTTTGTTCTGAGCAAGCTCACTGTTCTGGCTGAATAACAAACACAGTAGCGTAGAAGTGTGCTCCTTTCTCAAAAGCAGAGTTGTTTCTTGTAAGACGAGCTAATGTTGTTTTCCCTGCATAAATGTAGTTGAATCACATGCAGCTTTTGGTCCTATGAGCAAGAGTTAATTTCTGGTAAGAAAAGTCACTATTGTGCTCCCTTTACGACACACAGTGCATTAGCACTCCTGTATGTTCCCAGCAATTACAGTGTATTGGACAGAAGAGTAGCCACTGTTCTTTTCAGATTCCTAAGCAGTGTTGAACTAGATACGGCCCGTGTGTGTAGGAAGCACAGTTCTTTTGTTTTTAGGCAAGCTTATTGTTCTGGCCCAAGGGGAACATGGTAAGTAGAAGAGTGCTGCTTTCTCCAAAGCAGAGTGTGTTTCTCGTAAGGTGTGCTTGTGCTGAATTTTCCTTCATAAAGTGAGTTGTATCACATGCAGTTTCTGTTCCTACAAACAAGAGATGTTTTCTCGTAATGAAAGTCACTATTGCGCTCCCTTTGCCATACACAGTACAAATAGCACTCGCGTCTGTTCACAGCAAGTACAGTGTATTTTACAGAAGAGAAGCTACTGTTCTTGTCAGTTTCCTAAGCAGAGTTGAACTAGATATGCCCCATGTGTTGCAAGCACAGTTTTTTTGTTCTGAGCAAGCTCACTGTTCTGTCTTTATAGGAAATACAGTGGAGTAGAAAAGTGCTCCTTTCTCAAAAGCAGAACGCCTTCCTTGTAAGGCGAGATTGTGTTGGTTTCCCATCCGTAAACAGCGTTGAATCGCTTGCAGTTTCTCCTCCTATGAGCAAGAGTTGTTTTCTGTTATGAAAAGTCACAATTGCGCTCCCACTTTATTCACAGGGCAAATTACACTCGTGTCTTTTCCCAGCATGAATGGAAGAGAAGATTGAGTTCTTGTCAGTTTCATACACAGAGTTGAACTACATATGGCACATGTGTGTAGGAAGGAAAGATCTTTTGTTCTGAGCAAGCTCACTGTACTGGCTGTATAGGAAGCACAGTGGAGTAAAAGAGTCCTCCTTTCTCAAAAGCAGAGTGTGTTACTTGTAAGGCGAATCAGTGTTGGTTTCCACTTCAAAAACGGAGTTGAATAAACATGCATTTTGTGGTCCTATGAGCAAGAGTTGTTTTATTTTAAAGAGTACACTAGTGCGCTCCCATTGCCATACACAGTGCAAATAGCAAACGTGTCTCTTCCCACCTAGTACAGTTTATTGGATGGAAAAGAAGGTACTGTTCTTGTCAGTTTTCTAAGCAGAGTTGAATTAGATATGACCATCATGTGTAGGAAGCACAGTTCTTATGTTTTGAGCATGCTCACTGTTCTGGCCCTGTAGGAAACACAGTAGAGTAGAAGAGTGCTCCTTTCTCACAAGCAGAGTTTGTTATTTGTATGGTGAGCTAGTGTAGATGTAACCAACGGTCTTATAAAATAAGAAACACAGAGCCAATTCAGAGAAGAAAGCCAAGAGGTCAGAGCTAAGAGCCTCACCCTTCCTGATTCAGGGATCCTCTCCAGCCAAGAGAGCTCTCCGAAAAGGACCTACTTCCTGTGTGTCTGTCTTGAAAGTCTTCCTGTTCTGCCTTCTCATTGGTTGTAAACCCAAACATGTGACTGCCTCGTCACTGCCTGAATGTACCGCCCTCCAGGTCCTTAAAGGTGTGCGCCACCGCCGCCACGCACTTGCTATGATTCTAATAGCTCTGACCCCTAGACAACTTTATTTATTAACATACAATTAAAATCACATTTCAGTATAAGTAAAATACCACCACATTTCCCCTTTTCTATTTTAATAAAAAGGAAAAAAAAGAAAAAGGTTATAACTAACAAAAGAAAAACTATATACAAAAGTACAATGACTATATACAATATATACAAGTAATAAATGTCTAAACAATGTCTAGTCCATTTGTATTTGACAAATTCAGAGAAAATAATTTCATTATCTATCCTATTTTGTTAAGTCCAAAATGTATCTAATTCACTTTCTATCCTAATTAATCTTCAACTATAACTAACTAACCTTCAAATATAACTACCTAATCTTCAACTCCCTCAGAGACCCAAGAAGGAAATAATATTAGCTAAAAAAATAAAAACAGAAAGTGCATGCAAGCAACTTCCAAAAAATTTGTGAGTTGACAGAAACAGCCAGCTGCCTGGACAGTCACCTGAGGTTTCTCCACAGTGTTGGGGCATCATCTTCAGCCTATAGGCTTAGCATATCTGACAGACTCATTTGTGAAGTAGGATGTACACAAGGTCAACAGTTCAACCTCACATTGGGTGAGAGCAGTCCATGTACCAGAAACACCTGAATTCCACTAGTGTCATGTCATGATTCAGGATTTTAAATTCTGGAAATTGTTGTTGATTTTTTAATGCAGCTGTCCATTCTTCTTGGCTGTGTATATATGGCTTCATCTTAGCATCCCGTTCTTCTCCACATCCCTCTGTCAAATGCCAGTTTGCTATTGCGAGGCGTGAGCTTAGTTACTCTTCAAGAATAACTGTTTCAGCTGCTGTTCCATTGCACATCAGAAGCCATCGGCCCACTGCCTGTTCAGCTGCCTTTGAAGAAAAGGGCACTGTACCTTTTCCGAATTGCGAAGGCCACTTCAGGGATGGTGCCATATTGTCCTGGACTCAGAAGATGCCTTTTGATAAAGCATTAACCACACTTGTTTTGGCAAGAATCAGTAATCCTTTGTTTCATGTCCTGTCTGTCCGTTTTGTCAGCAGTTGATTCAAGGATACTTTGTTGTCCAGTGGCTAACTTTTGCCACAATGAAAGTTAACTCCATACACAGTATCTTCAATGCCCATATTTTCCCTGAAGTAGATTGGTACTGCCAGGAGCCGACAAGTCTCATAATCATAACAAAAAAGAAAAATTTTCTAAGTTATTAAAACATTTTAAATGCCATATTCTGTAGATCTCTGAAGGGTTTGAAGATGACCTGTCTAAAATATATCTGCTCAATTTTTAAAACATATCTAATATGACTACAAGTTCTAATGTAATGTCTAACTACTAACTTTCATTTCTTTATATCCTAATAGTTGGTAATAATAACATTCAAGGATCAGAAAATTGCATTGTTAAATGAACGGTATAAGTACAATTAGAAATATACATATAGCATTTTCTAACAATATCAATTTCAATATATATAATTTGTATACAATATAAAACAATCCAATCCAATGTAAAGTATTTAAAACTAGTAATTGTCTTTTTCTTCTTCTTTCTTTCTCTTTTTTTTAAACAAGAACCTTAAATCTAATCTCTTTTGCTTAGCCTTTTTCCTAACCCTTGACAACAACTTGTAACCAACTCCCCTAAACAATGAAAATTATCCCAGACCCAAAACCCATTAAAAAGACCAAAAAACCACCTGCCCCACACCACCTCTTTGGGAATGTGGGCGTTGTATTCCTTTTTTTTTTTTTTTTTCGAGACAGGGTTTCTCTGTGTAGCTTTGATATTCTTAAAATTGCTTTCTGCTGGGTATGGGCGAAGTTATCTTTATCCTGAAAGAAAAATTTTAGGTTAATTGTCAAATTCTAGGAAAGGTAAACATATCCTTCATTATCCAGTCTGTGTATAATGCCAAAGTTCAGGGTTTATCTCAAGTCTTTATTCAAGTACTCTTTGAGACTGGATCATCTCAGCTAGTCATCTCAAAATTTCTATGAGCACCTTGTAGTTCAAAGCTGATCTGCAGATGATGTTTGTCAGCTTAATGATGTTATTATTGTCCACGTGGAATTGTTGTTGTTGTGGGGCCCCAACTTCTTCCTGGAGACTTCAGTTGATGTTAGGCCTGGCCATGATTTCCTGCAGAAAACTGATAAGAGACTCGAACACAAAGACATATATATATGCAGCTAATTGAAGCCTTTTTTCTAGAATTAATTAGTACTCTATATGACCATTCATATCTTAAAGTTTAAAATGTATATATAACTATATATCTCTATATATATTAATCTTGTAAATTTTGATATAAAATTTATACTTTAAGAAAAGTTTTAAAAAATCAGAATAGAATCAAAGAGTTGAGATTAGTAATAGAATAGTCCCTTAATTAATTTGGCTTTTCTCCTGTCCCATAGCAGAAGATGGCTCTTTTATTCTGGCATTTTCTTTTTAACAACATGCTTGAGTTTAAAGAAGGAGGGAGCCATTCTCCAACTCTAAAGTCAGCTTTAAATTTTAATTGAACTGGGACTATTAGAAGACCAATAGTGTTAAATTTTTAGAGAAAAGCAGAAACAAACATTTAGGAAGACATACAATTTTTTAGATAATATATAGCCATACGCCATTTCACTCTGTTTCTTGGGATAGATGATTTGTCCCTTTTCTTCAGTTGTCTCATTTGTCCAGTGTTCTTCAGATTCCTTAACCTTCATTCTCCTAAAAAACAAAAACAAAAACCTTTCCCCAAGACTAATTTTGGGGATGTTCCTTTTTGGCAAGTTATTATCTGATTAAATGAAAAGACATGTGTTACTGGTATAAGTTAGTTTAAATGGGATGTTCATGCTGGTTGAAGAACTATCACCTCCTCTAATTAAGAGGTTTCTCTTGTTCAAATCGAACCTTTATCAATTTTGATGGTACCCACAACTTATCTTCTCCTGTAGAAATAAAAGCAAAACCTCGTCCCCAATGTAACACATACCCTGGTTTCCATTCTGAGGTCAGCACATCCTTAAAGTATATAGGCTTATTTAATTCTGTAGTTTTTTCTATTATCCAATGTCTCTCTGCAGCTGTTGTTCCTTTCTCATTGGCATTAAGAAAATTCAAAGTTAATAGAGCATTATGAAGTCTGTTTCTGGGGGGGTTTGTTACCCCTTTCTGTTTATTTAGCATATCCTTTAGAGTTCTGTTTGATCTTTCTATAACTGCTTGACCTGTAGGATTATGTGGTATGCCTGTAATATGCTTTATATTGTAATAAGCAAAAAACTGTTTCATTTTAACAGAGACATATGATGGAGCATTATCAGTTTTGATTTGTGCAGGTATACCCATGATGGCCATAACTTCTAGCAAATGAGTGATTACAGAATCAGCTTTTTCAGAACTCAAAGCAGTTGCCCACTGAAATCCTGAATATGTATCGATAGTGTGGTGTACATATTTCAGTTTTCCAAATTCTGCGAAGTGAAACACGTCCATCTGCCAGATTTCATTCCTTTGAGTACCTTTTGGGTTACATCCAGCTGGTAATGGCATTTGATTGAAGAAGGAACAAGTAGGACATTTCTTTACTATTTCTTTGGCTTGTTGCCAGGTTATGGAAAAATCCTTTTTTAAACCTTTACTATTGACATGATGTTTTTGATGAAATTCTGAGGCCTCCAGCACATTTCCTATCAATAATTTATCAATCTCATCATTGCCTTGTGCTAGAGGGCCTGGCAGACCAGTATGGGATCGAATGTGAGTTATATATAAATGATGACTCCTTTTCCTGATTGTATCTTGTAATTGAATAAATAGTGAAGTTAATTCTGAAGCATCAGGGATAAATTCTGCAGTTTCAATATGTAATACTACTCTTTCAGCATACTGAGAGTCGGTTACTATGTTGAGAGGTTCTGAAAAATCCATTAATACCAACAGAATAGCATACAATTCTGATTTTTGAACTGAATTATAAGGACTTTGAACCACTTTACTTAAATTTTCTGATTTGTAACCTGCCTTTCCTTGTTTGTTGGCATCTGTATAAAATGTACGAACTCCAGATATGGGTTTTTCCCGTACAAATCGAGGCAAGATCCAATCAGCTCTCTTTATAAGATCAATTCTATCGCTTTTGGGATATTTGCTGTTAATTTCTCCCAAAAAATTACTGAAAGCTCTTTGCCAAGATTCACTTTCTGTCCATAATTTTTCAATATCCTCCTTAGTTAAAGGTATGGCAATTTCTGCTGGGTCTATTCCTGCTAATTGACAAAGTCTCAATTTTCCTTTCCAAATCAAGTCAGAGATTTTTTCCACATAAGTTTTTAATTTTTTATTTGGTTTATTTGGTAAAAATATCCATTCCAATATAATATCTTCCCTCTGCATTAATATTGCTGTAGGAGAATGTCTAGAAGGTAAAATAACCAAAATGCAATACAGCTTTGGATCAATACGATCCACGTGTCCTTTATGTACTTTCTTTTCTACCAAGGCCAATTCTTTCTCAGCTTCAGGTGATAATTCTCTTGGACTATTTAAGTCCTTGTCACCTTCTAAGGTTTTGAACAAATTATGCAGTTCATCATTTTTTACCCCAACAATAGTTCTTAGATGAGAAATATCTCCAAATAATCTTTGAAAGTCATTAAGAGTCTGTAGTCGATCTCTCCTAATTTGCACCTTTTGGGGTCTAATTTTTTGTAGCTCTATTTTATATCCTAAATAATTAATAGAATCTCCTCTTTGTATCTTTTCAGGAGGAATTTGTAATCCCCAGCAAGGCAAAATTTTCTTTACTTCTTCAAACATTCTTTCTAAAGTATCTGCATTTGAGTCAGCTAGTAAAATATCATCCATATAATGATAAATTATAGATTTAGGAAATTTTTTACGTATCACTTCCAATGGCTGTTGTACAAAATATTGGCACAGAGTTGGGCTATTCAACATTCCTTGTGGGAGGACTCTCCATTGAAATCTTTTAACCGGTTGAGAATTATTGTAAGTAGGCACTGTGAAAGCAAATCTTTCTCTGTCTTTTTCTTGTAAGGGTATTGAAAAGAAATAGTCTTTTAAATCAATAACTATGAGAGGCCATCCTTTTGGTAACAGAGTAGGCAAAGGAATTCCAGATTGTAGAGAGCGCATTGGCTGAATTACTTTGTTAATTGCTCTAAGGTCTGTTACCATTCTCCATTTACCAGATTTCTTCTTAATAACAAATACAGGAGAATTCCAAGGGCTGGTTGATTCTTCAATATGCTGAGCATTTAACTGTTCTTCTACCAGCTCTTCTAAAGCCTGGAGTTTCTCTGTTGTTAAAGGCCATTGCTGGACCCATAAAGGCTTGTCTGTTAACCATTTTAAAGGTAGAGCTGTTGATGTCTTCGGAAGATCATCAGTTGTTGTGCCCTGTTCTTGTATAATATGGATGGCTGGTGACCACTCAGAATAATGCCTTCTAATATTTCTCTCAGAAACATGTGCTAGTTTATGATTTGTTTCTGAAATTGGAGGGATGTTAATCTGAGTATTCCATTGTTGTAACAAGTCTCGACCCCACAGGTTCATAGCTATGTTAGCCACATATGGTTTTAATTTTGCTCTCTGTCCTTCTGGACCTATACATTCGAGCCATCTTGCACTCTGTTTCACCTGAGATAACGTCCCAATTCCTAACAGTTGAATGTTTACCTCCTGAAGAGGCCAAGTTGGATGCCAAAATTCTGGTGCAATTATGGTAACGTCCACACCTGTGTCTACCAGACCAGACAACAAAACACCATTTATTTTTATTGATAATTTTGGTCTTTGTTCATTAATAGAAGTTTGCCAAAAAATTTTCTTTATGTTTTCTCCTGAATTTTCTATTCTCTCTGTTTCATCATCCTGACCAGCATGACTTATTCCAATAGGCATTTGGTTATTTAATTGCTCTGAGTTGGGGTTTCTTCTACGACTGCAGGAAAGGTTTGAACTGGATTTGCTATTGGGGCCTGCATGAGGCCCCTCTGGGAGTTTCCCGAAGACTGAGGCAAAGGATTACCCTGTCTGTCCATTGTGATCTACATTCGTTGGTCCAGTGTTTTCCCTGACCACACCTTCTGCATACTCTAGAAGGAAGGGGCAGTCTGTTGCCATTGTTCCTTGAAGAAACATTGTTTCTAGGAATGACCTGTTTACAGTCCCTTTTCAAATGTCCTTGCTTTCCACATCCAAAACATCTAACATTCCTCAAACCTCTTGAAATTGCTTCTCCTACCCACGTATCATCATGCTCATGAGCTTCAACATTAACCGTGTCTCTAATCCAATCTTCCAAAGGTGCAGATCTTGCCTTTAACGGCCTGATTATTGTTTTGCATGCTGCATTCACATTCTCAAAGGCCAAAGACTCAATTATTATCTTACTAGCTTCTGAATCCGGGACCATTCTCTTTACTGCTGTAGCCAGTCTTTGTAAAAAATCTGTGAAAGATTCTTTTGGGCCTTGTACAACCTTTGTAAATGACTCAGTTTTTTTTCCTGCTTCCTCAACTCTGTCCCATGCATTCAAGGCTGCTGTTCGACATAAAATTAGGGTTTGGACATCATATAAACATTGTGCTTGTGCTGAAGCATATTGACCTTCTCCAATAAGCTGATCCTGGCAGACTTGTATTCCTTTATCCCTCTACTGTTTTTCTATGTTTTTAGCTTCATCCTTGAACCAAGTTAGCCACTGAAGCCTTTGACTGGGTTCAAGAACAGCTTGTGCCAGCTCCCGCCAATCCTGTGGTACAATCCTGTTATATGTTGACCAAGAGTTTAACATTTGCTTTACATATGGGGAATGCATCCCGTAAGATACTATTGCCTCCTTAAACCTTCGTAAATCTAACATTTCAATTGGAGCCCAAATATTTTGTGTAGTCATTTGATCAGGCAACTGCTGTACGGTTACTGGACAAACTAAGGGTGACTGTGTGAAAACAGGCTTTCTTTGTAACCCTATGATCCAATCTTGAAGCAACTTCACTGTTAGTTTCTTCTGTCTGAGTTTTTACAGGTATATCAAGTTTTTCTAATGCTGTCATCCTGGCACTTAAATTGACTATCTTTTTAAATAGTAAAATGAGAATAAGCATAGTAATAAAATGCATAATTCGGTCAACATTAATCTTCTCATATAGCTGTTCCATTGTCAGACTGTCTAAAATTGCAAACAAAGCCCAATTTTCTTCCAATGAACACAGAAAACCCATTTTTTTAAATGTGGAAAAAATTTCTCTTTTAAATAGTTTCCTTTACAATATTCGATATGTTAAGTGACTTACCAAGTCCTCGTAGAACAGTACCAATCCGAGGGAATTTCAAAACAGCCTCCTAGTGTCCGAGGTGTGAATCCAGAGAGAGAGAGAGAGAGAGAGAGAGAGAGAGAGAGAGAGAGAGAGAGAGAGCACGCAAGAACCGTAGCCACAAGTTCTGCCTAAGAACTTGAATCCAGCCACGTGTTCCCGCTTGAGCCTAGTCAAGCCTTGGCTCTGGCTACCTTAATCTCCCACCATGTGCGTTGGATTTACAGGCAGGGGCCCTGTTCGGCAGGGCAGGCCTGAATTGTCTGTAGCACCGGCTTTAAGCAAGTAGCTCAAAGTTAGTCCGGCCTGAGGCCAAGCCGACCTGGGCCCGGGCTAGGGAGCCAGCTGCCCTGGTGGGAAACGTGACCTGCCGGCCGCACTGGTGGGAGACCGGACCTGCCGGCCTCCCTGGCGGGAAACCGGACCTGCCGCCAAGCCAAGTTAAGTGGTTTTTAATGGATTCTTGTCACGTTGGGCGCCAAATGTAGATGTAACCAACGGTCTTATAAAATAAGAAACACAGAGCCAATTCAGAGAAGAAAGCCAAGAGGTCAGAGCTAAGAGCCTCACCCTTCCTGATTCAGGGATCCTCTCCAGCCAAGAGAGCTCTCCAAAAAGGACCTACTTCCTGTGTGTCTGTCTTGAAAGTCTTCCTGTTCTGCCTTCTCATTGGTTGTAAACCCAAACATGTGACTGCCTCGTCACTGCCTGAATGTACCGCCCTCCAGATCATTAAAGGCATGCGCCACCACCATCACACACTTGCTATGACTCTAATAGCTCTGACTCCCAGACAACTTTATTTATTTATTAACATACAATTAAAATCACATTTCAGTATAAGTAAAATACCACCACAAGCAGAGTTTGTTATTTGTATGTTGAGCTAGTGTTGTTTTCCCCTTCATAAACGGAGTTGAATCACATGCAGTTTCTTGTCCTACTAGCAACAGTTGTTTTCTTGTAAGGAAATTCACTAATGTGCTCCGATCGCCATACGCAGTGCAAATAGCATGTTCTTCTGTTTCAAGCAAGTACAGTGTATTGGACGGAAGAGAAGCTACTGTTCTTGTCTGTTTCCTAAGCAGAGTTAAACTAGATATGGCCAGTGTGTGAACGAAGCAGAGGTTTTTTGTGGTAAGCAAGCTCACTGCTCTGGCCCTATAGGAAAAACAGTAGAGTAGAAGAGTGCTTCTTAATCAAAAGCAGAATGTGTTTCTTGTAAGGCGAGCTAGTGTTCATTTCCCCTTCATAAACAGAGTGGAATCACATGTAGATTCTGGTTCTTTGAGCAAGATTTGTTCTCTGATAGGGTATGTCACTAGTGTGTTCCCATTGCTTTAGACAGTGCAAAAGTACTCTCGCTTGTTCCCAGCAATTACAGTGTGTTGGATGGAAGAGAAGCTACAGTTTTTGCAGTTTTGTAAGAAGAGTTGAACCACATATGGCCCGTGTGTGTAGGAAGTATAGATCTTTTGTTCTGAGAAAGCTCACTTCTCTGTCCCTATTGGAAACATCGTAGAAAAGAAGAGTGCACCTGTCTCAAAAGCAGAGTGTGTTTCTTGTAAGGTAAGCTAGTGTTGGTTTCTCCTTTATAAATGGAGTTGAGTCACTTGGAGTTTCTGGTCCTAAGAGCAAGAGTTGTTTTATGGTCAGGAAAGTCACTAGTGCTCTCCCATTGCCATACACAGTTGAAATATCATTCGTGTCTGTCAACAGCAAGTACAGTGTATTAGACGGAAGAAAATCTACTGTGTTTGTCCATTTTTTAAGCAGTGTTGAAATAGATATGGCTTGTGTTTGTAGGAAGCACAGTTCTTTTTTTCTGAGAAGCTCACTGTTCTGGCCCTATAGGAAACACAGTAGACTAGAAGAGTGCTCCCCTCTCAAAAGCAGAGTGTGTTTCCTGTAGGGTGAGCTAGAGATGGTGTTGGTTTCATCTTCACAAAAGGAGATGAATCACATGCAGTTTCTGGTCCAATGAGCAAGACATGTTTTTTGGTAAGGTAATTCACCAGTGCGCTCCCAATGCCATACAGAGTGCAAATAGCACTCGCGTCTGTTCCCAGCAAGTACAGTGTATTCATCAGAAGATAAGCTACTGTTCTTGTCAGTTTCCTAAGCAGAGTTGAACTAGATATGGCCCATGGGTGTAGGAAGCACAGTTCTTCACTTCTGAGCAAGCTCACTGTACTGGCAATATATGAAACACAGTTGAGTAGAAGAGTGCTGCTTTCTCAAAAGCAGAGTGTGTTTCTTGTAAGGCAAGCTAGAGTTGAATTCCCTTTCATAAATGGAGTTGAATCACATGCAGTTTCTGGTCCTAGCAGCAAGAGTTCTTTTCTGGTAAGGAGAGTCACTATTGTGCTCAAATGGCCATACACAGTGCAAATAGCACTTGCGTCTGTTCCCAGCAAGTGCAGTGTATTGGACGCAAGAGTTGCTACTGTTCTTGTCAGTTTCCTAAGCAGAGTTGAACTAGATATGGCCCATGTGTGTAGGAAGCACAGTTCTTTACTTCTGAGCTAGCTCACTGTTCTGGCCATATAGGAAACACAGTTGAGTAGAAGAGTGCTGCTTTCTCAAAAGCAGAGTGTGTTTCTTGTAAGGCGAGCTAGAGTTGAATTCCCTTTCATAAACGGAGTTGAATCACATGCAGTTTCTGGTCCTAGCAGCAAGAGTTCTTTTCTGGTAAGGATAGTCAGTATTGTGCTCAAATGGCCATACACAGTGCAAATAGCACTCACGTCTGTTCCCAGCAAGTGCAGTGTATTGGACGCAAGAGAAGCTACTGTACTCATCAGTTTCCTAAGCAGAGTTGAATTACATATGGACCATGTGTGTAGGAAGCACAGTTCTTTTGTAATGAGCAAGCTCACTGTTCTGGCAGTATAGGAAACACAGTAGAGTAGAAGAGTGCTGCTTTCTCAAAAGCAGAGTGTGTTTCTTGTAAGGCAAACTAGAATTTAATTCCCTTCCATAAACGTAATTGAATCACATGCAGTTTCTGGACCTAGCAGCAAGAGTTCTTTTCTGGTAAGGAGAGCTAAGGAGAGTCACTATTCTGCTCAAATGGCCGTACACAGTGCAAAGAGCCCTTGTGTCTGTTCCCAAGAAGTGCAGTGTATTGGACGCAAGAGAAGCTACTGTTCTTGTCAGTTTCCTAAGAAGAGTTGAACTAGATATGGCCCTTGTGTGTAGGAAGCACAGTTCTTTTGTTCTGAGCAAGCTCACTGTTCTGGCCCTATAGGAAACACAGTAGAGTAGAAGAGTGCTGCTAACTAAACACCAGAGTGTGTTTCTTGTAAGGCGAGCTAGAGTTGAATTCCCTTTCATAAACGGAGATGAATCACATGCAGTTTCTGGTCCTAGCAGCAAGAGTTCTTTTCTGGTAAGGAGAGTCACTATTGTGCACAAATGGCCATACACAGTGCAAATAGCACTCGCGTCTGTTCCCAGCAAGTGCAGTGTATTGGACGCAAGAGTAGCTACTGTTCTTGTCAGTTTCCTAAGCAGAATTGAACTACATATGGCCCGTGTGTGTAGCAAGCACAGTTTTTTGGTCTGAGCAAGCTCATTGTTCTGGCACTATAGGAAACACAATAGATTAGAAGAGTGCTGCTATGTCAAAACCAGAGTGTGTTTCTTGTAAGTCGAGCTAGAGTTGAATTCCCTTTAATAAATGGAGTTGAATCACATGCAGTTTCTGGTCCTAGCAGCAAGAGTTCTTTTCTGGTAAAGAGAGTCACTATTGTGCTCAAATGGCCATACACAGTGCAAATAGCACTCGCGTCTGTTCCCAGCAAGTGCAGTGTATTGGACGCAAGAGAAGCTACTGTTCCTGTCAGTTTCCTAAGCAGAGTTGAACTAGATATGGCCCTTGTGTGTAGCAAGCACAGTTCTTTTGTTCTTAGCAAGCTCACTGTTCTGGCCCTATAGGAAACACAGTAGAATAGAAGAGTGCTGCTTTCTCAAAAGCAGAGTGTGTTTCTTGTAAGGCGAGCTAGAGTTGAATTCCCTTTCATAAACAGAGTTGAATCACATGCAGTTTCTGGTCCTAGCAGCAAGAGCTCTTTTCTGGTAAGGAGAGTCACTATTGTGCTCAAATGGCCATACAGAGTGCAAATAGCACTCAAGTCTGTCCCCAGCAAGTGCAGTGTATTGCACACAAGAGAAGCTACTGTTCTGGTCAGTTTCCTAAGCAGAGTTGAACTAGATATGGCCCGTGTGTGTAGCAAGCACAGTTCTTTTGTTCTTAGCAAGCTCACTGTTCTGGCCCTATAAGAAACACAGTAGAGTAGAAGAGTGCTGCTTTCTCAAAAGCAGAGTGTGTTTCTTGTAAATCGAGCTAGAGTTGAATTCCCTTTCATAAACGGAGTTGAATCACATGCAGTTTCTGGTCCTAGCAGCAAGAGTTCTTTTCTGGTAAGGAGAGTCACTATTCTGCTCAAATGGCCATACACAGTGCAAAGAGCACTCGCGTCTGTTCCCAAGTAGTGCACTGTATTGGACGCAAGAGAAGCTACTGTTCTTGTCAGTTTCCTAAGAAGAGTTGAACTAGATATGTCTCGTGTGTGTAGGAAGCACAGTTCTTTTGTTCTGAGCAAGCTCACTGTTCTGGCCCTGTAGGAAACACAGTAGCGTAGAAGAGTGCTGCTGTCTCAAAACCAGAGTGTGTTTCTTGTAAGGGGAGCTAGAGTTGAATTCCCTTTCATAAACGGAGTTGAATCACATGCAGTTTCAGGTCCTAGCAGCAAGAGTTCTTTTCTTGTAAAGAGAGTCACTATTGTGCTCAATTGCCATACACAGTTCAAATAGCACTCGCTTCTCTTCCTAGGAAGTGCAGTGTACTGGACGCAAGAGAAGCTACTGTTCTTGTCAGTTTCCTAAGCAGACTTGAACTAGATATGGCCCGAGTGTGTAGGAAGCACAGTTCTTTTGTTCTTATCAAGTTCACTGTTCTGGCCCTATAGGAAACACAGTAGAGTAGAAGAGTGCTGCTTTCTCAAAAGCAGAGTGTGTTTCTTGTAAGGCGAGCCAGAGCTGAATTCCCTTTCATAAACGGAGTTGAATCACATGCAGTTATTGGTCCTAGCAGCAAGAGTTCTTTTCTGGTAAGGATAGTCAGTATTGTGCTCAAATGGCCATACACAGTGCAAATAGCACTCGCGTCTGTTCCCAGCAAGTGCAGTGTATTGGATGTAAGAGTAGCTACTGTTCTTGTCAGTTTCCTAAGAACAGTTGAACTAGATATGGCCCATGTGTGTAGGTAGCACAGTTCTTTACTTCTGAGCTAGCTCACTGTTCTGGTCATATAGGAAACACAGTTGAGTAGAAGAGTGCTGCTTTCTCAAAAGCAGAGTGTGTTTCTTGTAAGGCGAGCTAGAGTTGAATTCCCTTTCATAAACTGAGTTGAATCACATGCAGTTTCTGGTCATACCAGCAAGAGTTCTTTTCTGGTAAGGATAGTCAGTATTGTGCTCAAATGTCCATACACAGTGCAAATAGCACTCACGTCTGTTCCCAGCAAGTGCAGTGTATTTTACGCAAGGGAAGCTACTGTTCTCGTCAGTTTCCTAAGCAGAGTTCAACTACAAATGACCATGCGTGTAGGAAGCACAGTTATTTTGTAATGAGCAAACTCACTGTTCTGGCAGTATAGGAAACACAGTAGAGTAGAAGAGTGCTGCTTTCTCAAAAGCAGAGTGTGTTTCTTGTAAGTCGAGCTAGAGTTGAATTCCCTTTCATAAATGGAGTTGAATCACATGCAGTTTCTGGACCTAGCAGCAAGAGTTCTTTTCTGGTAAGGAGAGCTAAGGAGAGTCACTATTCTGCTCAAATGGCCGTACACAGTGCAAAGAGCCCTTGTGTCTGTTCCCAAGAAGTGCAGTGTATTGGACGCAAGAGAAGCTACTGTTCTTGTCAGTTCCCTAAGAAGAGTTGAACTAGATATGGCCCTTGTGTGTAGGAAGCACAGTTCTTTTGTTCTGAGCAAGCTCACTGTTCTGGCCCTATAGGAAACACAGTAGAGTAGAAGAGTGCTGCTAACTAAACACCAGAGTGTGTTTCTTGTAAGGCGAGCTAGAGTTGAATTCCCTTTCATAAACGGAGATGAATCACATGCAGTTTCTGGTCCTAGCAGCAAGAGTTCTTTTCTGGTAAGGAGAGTCACTATTGTGCACAAATGGCCATACACAGTGCAAATAGCACTCGCGTCTGTTCCCAGCAAGTGCAGTGTTTTGGACGCAAGAGTAGCTACTGTTCTTGTCAGTTTCCTAAGCAGAATTGAACTACATATGGCCCGTGTGTGTAGCAAGCACAGTTTTTTGGTCTGAGCAAGCTCATTGTTCTGGCACTATAGGAAACACAATAGATTAGAAGAGTGCTGCTATGTCAAAACCAGAGTGTGTTTCTTGTAAGTCGAGCTAGAGTTGAATTCCCTTTAATAAATGGAGTTGAATCACATGCAGTTTCTGGTCCTAGCAGCAAGAGTTCTTTTCTGGTAAAGAGAGTCACTATTGTGCTCAAATGGCCATACACAGTGCAAATAGCACTTGCGTCTGTTCCCAGCAAGTGCAGTGTATTGGACGCAAGAGAAGCTACTGTTCCTGTCAGTTTCCTAAACAGAGTTGAACTAGATATGGCCCTTGTGTGTAGCAAGCACAGTTCTTTTGTTCTTAGCAAGCTCACTGTTCTGGCCCTATAGGAAACACAGTAGAAGAGAAGAGTGCTGCTTTCTCAAAAGCAGAGTGTGTTTCTTGTAAGGCGAGCTAGAGTTGAATTCCCTTTCATAAACGGAGTTGAATCACATGCAGTTTCTGGTCCTAGCAGCAAGAGCTCTTTTCTGGTAAGGAGAGTCACTATTGTGCTCAAATGGCCATACAGAGTGCAAATAGCACTCAAGTCTGTCCCCAGCAAGTGCAGTGTATTGCACACAAGAGAAGATACTGTTCTGGTCAGTTTCCTAAGCAGAGTTGAACTAGATATGGCCCGTGTGTGTAGCAAGCACAGTTCTTTTGTTCTTAGCAAGCTCACTGTTCTGGCCCTATAAGAAACACAGTAGAGTAGAAGAGTGCTGCTTTCTCAAAAGCAGAGTGTGTTTCTTGTAAATCGAGCTAGAGTTGAATTCCCATTCATAAACGGAGTTGAATCACATGCAGTTTCTGGTCCTAGCAGCAAGAGTTCTTTTCTGGTAAGGAGAGTCACTATTCTGCTCAAATGGCCATACACAGTGCAAAGAGAACTCACGTCTGGTCCCAAGAAGTGCACTGTATTGGACGCAAGAGAAGCTACTGTTCTTGTCAGTTTCCTAAGCAGACTTGAACTAGATATGGCCCGAGTGTGTAGGAAGCACAGTTCTTTTGTTCTTATCAAGTTCACTGTTCTGGCCCTATAGGAAAAACAGTAGAGTAGAAGAGTGCTGCTTTCTCAAAAGCAGAGTGTGTTTCTTGTAAGGCGAGCTAGAGCTGAATTCCCTTTCATAAACGGAGTTGAATCTCATGCAGTTATTGGTCCTAGCAGCAAGAGTTCTTTTCTGGTAAGGATAGTCAGTATTGTGCTCAAATGGCCATACACAGTGCAAATAGCACTCGCGTCTGTTCCCAGCAAGTGCAGTGTATTGGATGTAAGAGTAGCTACTGTTCTTGTCAGTTTCCTAAGAACAGTTGAACTAGATATGGCCCATGTGTGTAGGTAGCACAGTTCTTTACTTCTGAGCTAGCTCACTGTTCTGGTCATATAGGAAACACAGTTGAGTAGAAGAGTGCTGCTTTCTCAAAAGCAGAGTGTGTTTCTTGTAAGGCGAGCTAGAGTTGAATTCCCTTTCATAAACTGAGATGAATCACATGCAGTTTCTGGTCATACCAGCAAGAGTTCTTTTCTGGTAAGGATAGTCAGTATTGTGCTCAAATGTCCATACACAGTGCAAATAGCACTCACGTCTCTTCCCAGCAAGTGCAGTGTATTTTACGCAAGGGAAGCTACTGTTCTTGTCAGTTTCCTAAGCAGAGTTCAACTACAAATGACCATGCGTGTAGGAAGCACAGTTATTTTGTAATGAGCAAACTCACTGTTCTGGCAGTATAGGAAACACAGTAGAGTAGAAGAGTGCTGCTTTCTCAAAAGCAGAGTGTGTTTCTTGTAAGTCGAGCTAGAGTTGAATTCACTTTCATAAATGGAGTTGAATCACATGCAGTTTCTGGACCTAGCAGCAAGAGTTCTTTTCTGGTAAGGAGAGCTAAGGAGAGTCACTATTCTGCTCAAATGGCCGTACACAGTGCAAAGAGCCCTTGTGTCTGTTCCCAAGAAGTGCAGTGTATTGGACGCAAGAGAAGCTACTGTTCTTGTCAGTTCCCTAAGAAGAGTTGAACTAGATATGGCCCTTGTGTGTAGGAAGCACAGTTCTTTTGTTCTGAGCAAGCTCACTGTTCTGGCCCTATAGGAAACACAGTAGAGTAGAAGAGTGCTGCTAACTAAACACCAGAGTGTGTTTCTTGTAAGGCGAGCTAGAGTTGAATTCCCTTTCATAAACGGAGATGAATCACATGCAGTTTCTGGTCCTAGCAGCAAGAGTTCTTTTCTGGTAAGGAGAGTCACTATTGTGCACAAATGGCCATACACAGTGCAAATAGCACTCGCGTCTGTTCCCAGCAAGTGCAGTGTTTTGGACGCAAGAGTAGCTACTGTTCTTGTCAGTTTCCTAAGCAGAATTGAACTACATATGGCCCGTGTGTGTAGCAAGCACAGTTTTTTGGTCTGAGCAAGCTCATTGTTCTGGCACTATAGGAAACACAATAGATTAGAAGAGTGCTGCTATGTCAAAACCAGAGTGTGTTTCTTGTAAGTCGAGCTAGAGTTGAATTCCCTTTAATAAATGGAGTTGAATCACATGCAGTTTCTGGTCCTAGCAGCAAGAGTTCTTTTCTGGTAAAGAGAGTCACTATTGTGCTCAAATGGCCATACACAGTGCAAATAGCACTCGCGTCTGTTCCCAGCAAGTGCAGTGTATTGGACGCAAGAGAAGCTACTGTTCCTGTCAGTTTCCTAAACAGAGTTGAACTAGATATGGCCCTTGTGTGTAGCAAGCACAGTTCTTTTGTTCTTAGCAAGCTCACTGTTCTGGCCCTATAGGAAACACAGTAGAAGAGAAGAGTGCTGCTTTCTCAAAAGCAGAGTGTGTTTCTTGTAAGGCGAGCTAGAGTTGAATTCCCTTTCATAAACGGAGTTGAATCACATGCAGTTTCTGGTCCTAGCAGCAAGAGCTCTTTTCTGGTAAGGAGAGTCACTATTGTGCTCAAATGGCCATACAGAGTGCAAATAGCACTCAAGTCTGTCCCCAGCAAGTGCAGTGTATTGCACACAAGAGAAGATACTGTTCTGGTCAGTTTCCTAAGCAGAGTTGAACTAGATATGGCCCGTGTGTGTAGCAAGCACAGTTCTTTTGTTCTTAGCAAGCTCACTGTTCTGGCCCTATAAGAAACACAGTAGAGTAGAAGAGTGCTGCTTTCTCAAAAGCAGAGTGTGTTTCTTGTAAATCGAGCTAGAGTTGAATTCCCATTCATAAACGGAGTTGAATCACATGCAGTTTCTGGTCCTAGCAGCAAGAGTTCTTTTCTGGTAAGGAGAGTCACTATTCTGCTCAAATGGCCATACACAGTGCAAAGAGAACTCGCGTCTGGTCCCAAGAAGTGCACTGTATTGGACGCAAGAGAAGCTACTGTTCTTGTCAGTTTCCTAAGCAGACTTGAACTAGATATGGCCCGAGTGTGTAGGAAGCACAGTTCTTTTGTTCTTATCAAGTTCACTGTTCTGGCCCTATAGGAAAAACAGTAGAGTAGAAGAGTGCTGCTTTCTCAAAAGCAGAGTGTGTTTCTTGTAAGGCGAGCTAGAGCTGAATTCCCTTTCATAAACGGAGTTGAATCTCATGCAGTTATTGGTCCTAGCAGCAAGAGTTCTTTTCTGGTAAGGATAGTCAGTATTGTGCTCAAATGGCCATACACAGTGCAAATAGCACTCGCGTCTGTTCCCAGCAAGTGCAGTGTATTGGATGTAAGAGTAGCTACTGTTCTTGTCAGTTTCCTAAGAACAGTTGAACTAGATATGGCCCATGTGTGTAGGTAGCACAGTTCTTTACTTCTGAGCTAGCTCACTGTTCTGGTCATATAGGAAACACAGTTGAGTAGAAGAGTGCTGCTTTCTCAAAAGCAGAGTGTGTTTCTTGTAAGGCGAGCTAGAGTTGAATTCCCTTTCATAAACTGAGTTGAATCACATGCAGTTTCTGGTCATACCAGCAAGAGTTCTTTTCTGGTAAGGATAGTCAGTATTGTGCTCAAATGTCCATACACAGTGCAAATAGCACTCACGTCTCTTCCCAGCAAGTGCAGTGTATTTTACGCAAGGGAAGCTACTGTTCTTGTCAGTTTCCTAAGCAGAGTTCAACTACAAATGACCATGCGTGTAGGAAGCACAGTTATTTTGTAATGAGCAAACTCACTACTCTGGCAGTATAGGAAACACAGTAGAGTAGAAGAGTGCTGCTTTCTCAAAAGCAGAGTGTGTTTCTTGTAAGTCGAGCTAGAGTTGAATTCCCTTTCATAAATGGAGTTGAATCACATGCAGTTTCTGGACCTAGCAGCAAGAGTTCTTTTCTGGTAAGGAGAGCTAAGGAGAGTCACTATTCTGCTCAAATGGCCGTACACAGTGCAAAGAGCCCTTGTGTCTGTTCCCAAGAAGTGCAGTGTATTGGACGCAAGAGAAGCTACTGTTCTTGTCAGTTTCCTAAGAAGAGTTGAACTAGATATGGCCCTTGTGTGTAGGAAGCACAGTTCTTTTGTTCTGAGCAAGCTCACTGTTCTGGCCCTATAGGAAACACAGTAGAGTAGAAGAGTGCTGCTAACTAAACACCAGAGTGTGTTTCTTGTAAGGCGAGCTAGAGTTGAATTCCCTTTCATAAACGGAGATGAATCACATGCAGTTTCTGGTCCTAGCAGCAAGAGTTCTTTTCTGGTAAGGAGAGTCACTATTGTGCACAAATGGCCATACACAGTGCAAATAGCACTCGCGTCTGTTCCCAGCAAGTGCAGTGTATTGGACGCAAGAGTAGCTACTGTTCTTGTCAGTTTCCTAAGCAGAATTGAACTACATATGGCCCGTGTGTGTAGCAAGCACAGTTTTTTGGTCTGAGCAAGCTCATTGTTCTGGCACTATAGGAAACACAATAGATTAGAAGAGTGCTGCTATGTCAAAACCAGAGTGTGTTTCTTGTAAGTCGAGCTAGAGTTGAATTCCCTTTAATAAATGGAGTTGAATCACATGCAGTTTCTGGTCCTAGCAGCAAGAGTTCTTTTCTGGTAAAGAGAGTCACTATTGTGCTCAAATGGCCATACACAGTGCAAATAGCACTCGCGTCTGTTCCCAGCAAGTGCAGTGTATTGGACGCAAGAGAAGCTACTGTTCCTGTCAGTTTCCTAAGCAGAGTTGAACTAGATATGGCCCTTGTGTGTAGCAAGCACAGTTCTTTTGTTCTTAGCAAGCTCACTGTTCTGGCCCTATAGGAAACACAGTAGAATAGAAGAGTGCTGCTTTCTCAAAAGCAGAGTGTGTTTCTTGTAAGGCGAGCTAGAGTTGAATTCCCTTTCATAAACGGAGTTGAATCACATGCAGTTTCTGGTCCTAGCAGCAAGAGCTCTTTTCTGGTAAGGAGAGTCACTATTGTGCTCAGATGGCCATACAGAGTGCAAATAGCACTCAAGTCTGTCCCCAGCAAGTGCAGTGTATTGCCCACAAGAGAAGCTACTGTTCTGGTCAGTTTCCTAAGCAGAGTTGAACTAGATATGGCCCGTGTGTGTAGCAAGCACAGTTCTTTTGTTCTTAGCAAGCTCACTGTTCTGGCCCTATAAGAAACACAGTAGAGTAGAAGAGTGCTGCTTTCTCAAAAGCAGAGTGTGTTTCTTGTAAATCGAGCTAGAGTTGAATTCCCATTCATAAACGGAGTTGAATCACATGCAGTTTCTGGTCCTAGCAGCAAGAGTTCTTTTCTGGTAAGGAGAGTCACTATTCTGCTCAAATGGCCATACACAGTGCAAAGAGCACTCGCGTCTGTTCTCAAGAAGTGCACTGTATTGGACGCAAGAGAAGCTACTGTTCTTGTCAGTTTCCTAAGCAGACTTGAACTAGATATGGCCCGAGTGTGTAGGAAGCACAGTTCTTTTGTTCTTATCAAGTTCACTGTTCTGGCCCTATAGGAAAAACAGTAGAGTAGAAGAGTGCTGCTTTCTCAAAAGCAGAGTGTGTTTCTTGTAAGGCGAGCTAGAGCTGAATTCCCTTTCATAAACGGAGTTGAATCTCATGCAGTTATTGGTCCTAGCAGCAAGAGTTCTTTTCTGGTAAGGATAGTCAGTATTGTGCTCAAATGGCCATACACAGTGCAAATAGCACTCGCGTCTGTTCCCAGCAAGTGCAGTGTATTGGATGTAAGAGTAGCTACTGTTCTTGTCAGTTTCCTAAGAACAGTTGAACTAGATATGGCCCATGTGTGTAGGTAGCACAGTTCTTTACTTCTGAGCTAGCTCACTGTTCTGGTCATATAGGAAACACAGTTGAGTAGAAGAGTGCTGCTTTCTCAAAAGCAGAGTGTGTTTCTTGTAAGGCGAGCTAGAGTTGAATTCCCTTTCATAAACTGAGTTGAATCACATGCAGTTTCTGGTCATACCAGCAAGAGTTCTTTTCTGGTAAGGATAGTCAGTATTGTGCTCAAATGTCCATACACAGTGCAAATAGCACTCACGTCTCTTCCCAGCAAGTGCAGTGTATTTTACGCAAGGGAAGCTACTGTTCTTGTCAGTTTCCTAAGCAGAGTTCAACTACAAATGACCATGCGTGTAGGAAGCACAGTTATTTTGTAATGAGCAAACTCACTACTCTGGCAGTATAGGAAACACAGTAGAGTAGAAGAGTGCTGCTTTCTCAAAAGCAGAGTGTGTTTCTTGTAAGTCGAGCTAGAGTTGAATTCCCTTTCATAAATGGAGTTGAATCACATGCAGTTTCTGGACCTAGCAGCAAGAGTTCTTTTCTGGTAAGGAGAGCTAAGGAGAGTCACTATTCTGCTCAAATGGCCGTACACAGTGCAAAGAGCCCTTGTGTCTGTTCCCAAGAAGTGCAGTGTATTGGACGCAAGAGAAGCTACTGTTCTTGTCAGTTTCCTAAGAAGAGTTGAACTAGATATGGCCCTTGTGTGTAGGAAGCACAGTTCTTTTGTTCTGAGCAAGCTCACTGTTCTGGCCCTATAGGAAACACAGTAGAGTAGAAGAGTGCTGCTAACTAAACACCAGAGTGTGTTTCTTGTAAGGCGAGCTAGAGTTGAATTCCCTTTCATAAACGGAGATGAATCACATGCAGTTTCTGGTCCTAGCAGCAAGAGTTCTTTTCTGGTAAGGAGAGTCACTATTGTGCACAAATGGCCATACACAGTGCAAATAGCACTCGCGTCTGTTCCCAGCAAGTGCAGTGTATTGGACGCAAGAGTAGCTACTGTTCTTGTCAGTTTCCTAAGCAGAATTGAACTACATATGGCCCGTGTGTGTAGCAAGCACAGTTTTTTGGTCTGAGCAAGCTCATTGTTATGGCACTATAGGAAACACAATAGATTAGAAGAGTGCTGCTATGTCAAAACCAGAGTGTGTTTCTTGTAAGTCGAGCTAGAGTTGAATTCCCTTTAATAAATGGAGTTGAATCACATGCAGTTTCTGGTCCTAGCAGCAAGAGTTCTTTTCTGGTAAAGAGAGTCACTATTGTGCTCAAATGGCCATACACAGTGCAAATAGCACTCGCGTCTGTTCCCAGCAAGTGCAGTGTATTGGACGCAAGAGAAGCTACTGTTCCTGTCAGTTTCCTAAGCAGAGTTGAACTAGATATGGCCCTTGTGTGTAGCAAGCACAGTTCTTTTGTTCTTAGCAAGCTCACTGTTCTGGCCCTATAGGAAACACAGTAGAATAGAAGAGTGCTGCTTTCTCAAAAGCAGAGTGTGTTTCTTGTAAGGCGAGCTAGAGTTGAATTCCCTTTCATAAACGGAGTTGAATCACATGCAGTTTCTGGTCCTAGCAGCAAGAGCTCTTTTCTGGTAAGGAGAGTCACTATTGTGCTCAGATGGCCATACAGAGTGCAAATAGCACTCAAGTCTGTCCCCAGCAAGTGCAGTGTATTGCACACAAGAGAAGATACTGTTCTGGTCAGTTTCCTAAGCAGAGTTGAACTAGATATGGCCCGTGTGTGTAGCAAGCACAGTTCTTTTGTTCTTAGCAAGCTCACTGTTCTGGCCCTATAAGAAACACAGTAGAGTAGAAGAGTGCTGCTTTCTCAAAAGCAGAGTGTGTTTCTTGTAAATCGAGCTAGAGTTGAATTCCCATTCATAAACGGAGTTGAATCACATGCAGTTTCTGGTCCTAGCAGCAAGAGTTCTTTTCTGGTAAGGAGAGTCACTATTCTGCTCAAATGGCCATACACAGTGCAAAGAGCACTCGCGTCTGTTCCCAAGAAGTGCACTGTATTGGACGCAAGAGAAGCTACTGTTCTTGTCAGTTTCCTAAGAAGAGTTGAACTAGATATGGCTCGTGTGTGTAGGAAGCACAGTTCTTTTGTTCTGAGCAAGCTCACTGTTCTGGCCCTGTAGGAAACACAGTAGCGTAGAAGAGTGCTACTGTCTCAAAACCAGAGTGTGTTTCTTGTAAGGGGAGCTAGAGTTGAATTCCCTTTCATAAACGGAGTTGAATCACATGCAGTTTCAGGTCCTAGAAGCAAGAGTTCTTTTCTTGTAAAGAGAGTCACTATTGTGCTCAATTGCCATACACAGTTCAAATAGCACTCCCTTCTCTTCCTAGGAAGTTCAGTGTACTGGACGCAAGAGAAGCTACTGTTCTTGTCAGTTTCCTAAGCAGACTTGAACTAGATATGGCCCGAGTGTGTAGGAAGCACAGTTCTTTTGTTCTTATCAAGTTCACTGTTCTGGCCCTATAGGAAACACAGTAGAGTAGAAGAGTGCTGCTTTCTCAAAAGCAGAGTGTGTTTCTTGTAAGGCGAGCTAGAGCTGAATTCCCTTTCATAAACGGAGTTGAATCACATGCAGTTATTGGTCCTAGCAGCAAGAGTTCTTTTCTGGTAAGGATAGTCAGTATTGTGCTCAAATGGCCATACACAGTGCAAATAGCATTCGCGTCTGTTCCCAGCAAGTGCAGTGCATTGGATGTAAGAGTAGCTACTGTTCTTGTCAGTTTCCTAAGAACAGTTGAACTAGATATGGCCCATGTGTGTAGGTAGCACAGTTCTTACTTCTGAGCTAGCTCACTGTTCTGGTCATATAGGAAACACAGTTGAGTAGAAGAGTGCTGCTTTCTCAAAAGCAGAGTGTGTTTCTTGTAAGGCGAGCTAGAGTTAAATTCCCTTTCATAAACTGAGTTGAATCACATGCAGTTTCTGGTCATACCAGCAAGAGTTCTTTTCTGGTAAGGATAGTCAGTATTGTGCTCAAATGTCCATACACAGTGCAAATAGCACTCACGTCTGTTCCCAGCAAGTGCAGTGTATTTTACGCAAGGGAAGCTACTGTTCTCGTCAGTTTCCTAAGCAGAGTTCAACTACAAATGACCATGTGTGTAGGAAGCACAGTTATTTTGTAATGAGCAAACTCACTGTTCTGGCAGTATAGGAAACACAGTAGAGTAGAAGAGTGCTGCTTTCTCAAAAGCAGAGTGTGTTTCTTGTAAGTCGAGCTAGAGTTGAATTCCCTTTCATAAATGGAGTTGAATCACATGCAGTTTCTGGACCTAGCAGCAAGAGTTCTTTTCTGGTAAGGAGAGCTAAGGAGAGTCACTATTCTGCTCAAATGGCCGTACACAGTGCAAAGAGCCCTTGTGTCTGTTCCCAAGAAGTGCAGTGTATTGGACGCAAGAGAAGCTACTGTTCTTGTCAGTTTCCTAAGAAGAGTTGAACTAGATATGGCCCTTGTGTGTAGGAAGCACAGTTCTTTTGTTCTGAGCAAGCTCACTGTTCTGGCCCTATAGGAAACACAGTAGAGTAGAAGAGTGCTGCTAACTAAACACCAGAGTGTGTTTCTTGTAAGGCGAGCTAGAGTTGAATTCCCTTTCATAAACGGAGATGAATCACATGCAGTTTCTGGTCCTAGCAGCAAGAGTTCTTTTCTGGTAAGGAGAGTCACTATTGTGCACAAATGGCCATACACAGTGCAAATAGCACTCGCGTCTGTTCCCAGCAAGTGCAGTGTATTGGACGCAAGAGTAGCTACTGTTCTTGTCAGTTTCCTAAGCAGAATTGAACTACATATGGCCCGTGTGTGTAGCAAGCACAGTTTTTTGGTCTGAGCAAGCTCATTGTTATGGCACTATAGGAAACACAATAGATTAGAAGAGTGCTGCTATGTCAAAACCAGAGTGTGTTTCTTGTAAGTCGAGCTAGAGTTGAATTCCCTTTAATAAATGGAGTTGAATCACATGCAGTTTCTGGTCCTAGCAGCAAGAGTTCTTTTCTGGTAAAGAGAGTCACTATTGTGCTCAAATGGCCATACACAGTGCAAATAGCACTCGCGTCTGTTCCCAGCAAGTGCAGTGTATTGGACGCAAGAGAAGCTACTGTTCCTGTCAGTTTCCTAAGCAGAGTTGAACTAGATATGGCCCTTGTGTGTAGCAAGCACAGTTCTTTTGTTCTTAGCAAGCTCACTGTTCTGGCCCTATAGGAAACACAGTAGAAGAGAAGAGTGCTGCTTTCTCAAAAGCAGAGTGTGTTTCTTGTAAGGCGAGCTAGAGTTGAATTCCCTTTCATAAACGGAGTTGAATCACATGCAGTTTCTGGTCCTAGCAGCAAGAGCTCTTTTCTGGTAAGGAGAGTCACTATTGTGCTCAGATGGCCATACAGAGTGCAAATAGCACTCAAGTCTGTCCCCAGCAAGTGCAGTGTATTGCACACAAGAGAAGATACTGTTCTGGTCAGTTTCCTAAGCAGAGTTGAACTAGATATGGCCCGTGTGTGTAGCAAGCACAGTTCTTTTGTTCTTAGCAAGCTCACTGTTCTGGCCCTATAAGAAACACAGTAGAGTAGAAGAGTGCTGCTTTCTCAAAAGCAGAGTGTGTTTCTTGTAAATCGAGCTAGAGTTGAATTCCCATTCATAAACGGAGTTGAATCACATGCAGTTTCTGGTCCTAGCAGCAAGAGTTCTTTTCTGGTAAGGAGAGTCACTATTCTGCTCAAATGGCCATACACAGTGCAAAGAGCACTCGCGTCTGTTCCCAAGAAGTGCACTGTATTGGACGCAAGAGAAGCTACTGTTCTTGTCAGTTTCCTAAGAAGAGTTGAACTAGATATGGCTCGTGTGTGTAGGAAGCACAGTTCTTTTGTTCTGAGCAAGCTCACTGTTCTGGCCCTGTAGGAAACACAGTAGCGTAGAAGAGTGCTACTGTCTCAAAACCAGAGTGTGTTTCTTGTAAGGGGAGCTAGAGTTGAATTCCCTTTCATAAACGGAGTTGAATCACATGCAGTTTCAGGTCCTAGAAGCAAGAGTTCTTTTCTTGTAAAGAGAGTCACTATTGTGCTCAATTGCCATACACAGTTCAAATAGCACTCCCTTCTCTTCCTAGGAAGTGCAGTGTACTGGACGCAAGAGAAGCTACTGTTCTTGTCAGTTTCCTAAGCAGACTTGAACTAGATATGGCCCGAGTGTGTAGGAAGCACAGTTCTTTTGTTCTTATCAAGTTCACTGTTCTGGCCCTATAGGAAACACAGTAGAGTAGAAGAGTGCTGCTTTCTCAAAAGCAGAGTGTGTTTCTTGTAAGGCGAGCTAGAGCTGAATTCCCTTTCATAAACGGAGTTGAATCACATGCAGTTATTGGTCCTAGCAGCAAGAGTTCTTTTCTGGTAAGGATAGTCAGTATTGTGCTCAAATGGCCATACACAGTGCAAATAGCATTCGCGTCTGTTCCCAGCAAGTGCAGTGCATTGGATGTAAGAGTAGCTACTGTTCTTGTCAGTTTCCTAAGAACAGTTGAACTAGATATGGCCCATGTGTGTAGGTAGCACAGTTCTTACTTCTGAGCTAGCTCACTGTTCTGGTCATATAGGAAACACAGTTGAGTAGAAGAGTGCTGCTTTCTCAAAAGCAGAGTGTGTTTCTTGTAAGGCGAGCTAGAGTTAAATTCCCTTTCATAAACTGAGTTGAATCACATGCAGTTTCTGGTCATACCAGCAAGAGTTCTTTTCTGGTAAGGATAGTCAGTATTGTGCTCAAATGTCCATACACAGTGCAAATAGCACTCACGTCTGTTCCCAGCAAGTGCAGTGTATTTTACGCAAGGGAAGCTACTGTTCTCGTCAGTTTCCTAAGCAGAGTTCAACTACAAATGACCATGTGTGTAGGAAGCACAGTTATTTTGTAATGAGCAAACTCACTGTTCTGGCAGTATAGGAAACACAGTAGAGTAGAAGAGTGCTGCTTTCTCAAAAGCAGAGTGTGTTTCTTGTAAGTCGAGCTAGAGTTGAATTCCCTTTCATAAATGGAGTTGAATCACATGCAGTTTCTGGACCTAGCAGCAAGAGTTCTTTTCTGGTAAGGAGAGCTAAGGAGAGTCACTATTCTGCTCAAATGGCCGTACACAGTGCAAAGAGCCCTTGTGTCTGTTCCCAAGAAGTGCAGTGTATTGGACGCAAGAGAAGCTACTGTTCTTGTCAGTTTCCTAAGAAGAGTTGAACTAGATATGGCCCTTGTGTGTAGGAAGCACAGTTCTTTTGTTCTGAGCAAGCTCACTGTTCTGGCCCTATAGGAAACACAGTAGAGTAGAAGAGTGCTGCTAACTAAACACCAGAGTGTGTTTCTTGTAAGGCGAGCTAGAGTTGAATTCCCTTTCATAAACGGAGATGAATCACATGCAGTTTCTGGTCCTAGCAGCAAGAGTTCTTTTCTGGTAAGGAGAGTCACTATTGTGCACAAATGGCCATACACAGTGCAAATAGCACTCGCGTCTGTTCCCAGCAAGTGCAGTGTATTGGACGCAAGAGTAGCTACTGTTCTTGTCAGTTTCCTAAGCAGAATTGAACTACATATGGCCCGTGTGTGTAGCAAGCACAGTTTTTTGGTCTGAGCAAGCTCATTGTTATGGCACTATAGGAAACACAATAGATTAGAAGAGTGCTGCTATGTCAAAACCAGAGTGTGTTTCTTGTAAGTCGAGCTAGAGTTGAATTCCCTTTAATAAATGGAGTTGAATCACATGCAGTTTCTGGTCCTAGCAGCAAGAGTTCTTTTCTGGTAAAGAGAGTCACTATTGTGCTCAAATGGCCATACACAGTGCAAATAGCACTCGCGTCTGTTCCCAGCAAGTGCAGTGTATTGGACGCAAGAGAAGCTACTGTTCCTGTCAGTTTCCTAAGCAGAGTTGAACTAGATATGGCCCTTGTGTGTAGCAAGCACAGTTCTTTTGTTCTTAGCAAGCTCACTGTTCTGGCCCTATAGGAAACACAGTAGAAGAGAAGAGTGCTGCTTTCTCAAAAGCAGAGTGTGTTTCTTGTAAGGCGAGCTAGAGTTGAATTCCCTTTCATAAACGGAGTTGAATCACATGCAGTTTCTGGTCCTAGCAGCAAGAGCTCTTTTCTGGTAAGGAGAGTCACTATTGTGCTCAGATGGCCATACAGAGTGCAAATAGCACTCAAGTCTGTCCCCAGCAAGTGCAGTGTATTGCACACAAGAGAAGATACTGTTCTGGTCAGTTTCCTAAGCAGAGTTGAACTAGATATGGCCCGTGTGTGTAGCAAGCACAGTTCTTTTGTTCTTAGCAAGCTCACTGTTCTGGCCCTATAAGAAACACAGTAGAGTAGAAGAGTGCTGCTTTCTCAAAAGCAGAGTGTGTTTCTTGTAAATCGAGCTAGAGTTGAATTCCCATTCATAAACGGAGTTGAATCACATGCAGTTTCTGGTCCTAGCAGCAAGAGTTCTTTTCTGGTAAGGAGAGTCACTATTCTGCTCAAATGGCCATACACAGTGCAAAGAGCACTCGCGTCTGTTCCCAAGAAGTGCACTGTATTGGACGCAAGAGAAGCTACTGTTCTTGTCAGTTTCCTAAGAAGAGTTGAACTAGATATGGCTCGTGTGTGTAGGAAGCACAGTTCTTTTGTTCTGAGCAAGCTCACTGTTCTGGCCCTGTAGGAAACACAGTAGCGTAGAAGAGTGCTGCTGTCTCAAAACCAGAGTGTGTTTCTTGTAAGGCGGAGCTAGAGTTGAATTCCCTTTCATAAACGGAGTTGAATCACATGCAGTTTCAGGTCCTAGCAGCAAGAGTTCTTTTCTTGTAAAGAGAGTCACTATTGTGCTCAATTGCCATACACAGTTCAAATAGCACTCCCTTCTCTTCCTAGGAAGTGCAGTGTACTGGACGCAAGAGAAGCTACTGTTCTTGTCAGTTTCCTAAGCAGACTTGAACTAGATATGGCCCGAGTGTGTAGGAAGCACAGTTCTTTTGTTCTTATCAAGTTCACTGTTCTGGCCCTATAGGAAACACAGTAGAGTAGAAGAGTGCTGCTTTCTCAAAAGCAGAGTGTGTTTCTTGTAAGGCGAGCCAGAGCTGAATTCCCTTTCATAAACGGAGTTGAATCACATGCAGTTATTGGTCCTAGCAGCAAGAGTTCTTTTCTGGTAAGGATAGTCAGTATTGTGCTCAAATGGCCATACACAGTGCAAATAGCATTCGCGTCTGTTCCCAGCAAGTGCAGTGCATTGGATGTAAGAGTAGCTACTGTTCTTGTCAGTTTCCTAAGAACAGTTGAACTAGATATGGCCCATGTGTGTAGGTAGCACAGTTCTTTACTTCTGAGCTAGCTCACTGTTCTGGTCATATAGGAAACACAGTTGAGTAGAAGAGTGCTGCTTTCTCAAAAGCAGAGTGTGTTTCTTGTAAGGCGAGCTAGAGTTAAATTCCCTTTCATAAACTGAGTTGAATCACATGCAGTTTCTGGTCATACCAGCAAGAGTTCTTTTCTGGTAAGGATAGTCAGTATTGTGCTCAAATGTCCATACACAGTGCAAATAGCACTCACGTCTGTTCCCAGCAAGTGCAGTGTATTTTACGCAAGGGAAGCTACTGTTCTCGTCAGTTTCCTAAGCAGAGTTCAACTACAAATGACCATGTGTGTAGGAAGCACAGTTATTTTGTAATGAGCAAACTCACTGTTCTGGCAGTATAGGAAACACAGTAGAGTAGAAGAGTGCTGCTTTCTCAAAAGCAGAGTGTGTTTCTTGTAAGTCGAGCTAGAGTTGAATTCCCTTTCATAAATGGAGTTGAATCACATGCAGTTTCTGGACCTAGCAGCAAGAGTTCTTTTCTGGTAAGGAGAGCTAAGGAGAGTCACTATTCTGCTCAAATGGCCGTACACAGTGCAAAGAGCCCTTGTGTCTGTTCCCAAGAAGTGCAGTGTATTGGACGCAAGAGAAGCTACTGTTCTTGTCAGTTTCCTAAGAAGAGTTGAACTAGATATGGCCCTTGTGTGTAGGAAGCACAGTTCTTTTGTTCTGAGCAAGCTCACTGTTCTGGCCCTATAGGAAACACAGTAGAGTAGAAGAGTGCTGCTAACTAAACACCAGAGTGTGTTTCTTGTAAGGCGAGCTAGAGTTGAATTCCCTTTCATAAACGGAGATGAATCACATGCAGTTTCTGGTCCTAGCAGCAAGAGTTCTTTTCTGGTAAGGAGAGTCACTATTGTGCACAAATGGCCATACACAGTGCAAATAGCACTCGCGTCTGTTCCCAGCAAGTGCAGTGTATTGGACGCAAGAGTAGCTACTGTTCTTGTCAGTTTCCTAAGCAGAATTGAACTACATATGGCCCGTGTGTGTAGCAAGCACAGTTTTTTGGTCTGAGCAAGCTCATTGTTCTGGCACTATAGGAAACACAATAGATTAGAAGAGTGCTG